>NC_056565.1:4823903-4848057 GCF_013358625.1 Macadamia integrifolia | reverse complement strand
TTTAAAAAAATAAGTACATATATAATGAAGATAAATAGACTGATTTTGACCCTTCTAAAATCTAACCCTTCCATAAGGCAAGGGTCCATTGACGACTATTTTCAAATGTTCCTAAGTTAAAAGAGACTTTATATAAATTTGGGAAATCAATGTGATCATGTCATATGTTTTGGTAGGAAAACTTAATTTTGTTGTTTCTTTTGAATGTGGAGAAATTAATTGATGTCATTACCAATGTCATGTGTAAGTTATAAATAAATAATAAATATATATATATATATATATATTTTTTATAAATCGGATAATAATATGATCAAGTACACAAAAGAAAAGACATTATGGTGTGCTGTGAACTTATTTGTATACAATTGACTTTTTTTTTTTTTTAATAAGAAGAAGATTTATTTGACGTTGAATCTAATGAGGATCATACAATATTATATATATATATATATATATAGCCAGAGGCGCGCGCCTTGCATGTAAAGATGTCGAGTACTATTTTTACTATTACGTCCATGGTTCTAAGTATCAATATTGAATCACTTGTGGACTAGGTATTCCTATCTGCAACAGGTGATCCAATATCGATATATTTCAATATCATAATCGTTGTGGAGATGACTAATACTCATTCAGATACCATGATCTAAAATCATGATTACTACCCCACGCCTCTCTCCCCCTTTTAATAAATAAATAAATAAAAGAGAGTACACAATAATCGGATAGATAAAGTGCATGGTTAGATATGAAGAAAGGCTTTTCATGCCTAGATTATGCATTGTATGGCCTAACCTGGCTCTAACCCTCCAATTCCATTGCTTAGGGCTAAGTTTTTGGTTGATCATTTAGGTACATTTAGACCTTGATAGACAATTTTAGTATATATATCTCGGGGAAGTGTTTTTTTACGCATCTAAAATTCATAGTTATAGATTTTTCTGCACAAAAATTTTTATCACTATAAAAGTGCAGTCACAGATTTTGGAGTGTAAAATTCTGTATTTATAGATTTTGGTGCGCAAAAAATATGTCACTATAAACGTGCATTTACAAACTGAGGCGTAAAATTTCGCAGTTATAAAGTTATAGATTTTGCTGCACAAAAAATTTGATCACTATAAAATTGCAGTTACAGATTTTGGAACGTAAAATTTCGCAACTAAAATCCGTAGTTATAGATTTTACAACACAAAAAATATGTCACTATAAACGTGCATTTACAAATTTGGGGCGTAAAATTTCATTAAAATCTATAGCTATAGATTTTCTATGAAAAAAAAAAACATAGCTAGAAATCCGCAGGAATAAATTTACAGCGGAAACATTCGCAACTACATATCCATAGCTATAAATTTACTGTAGAAAAAATCCACAGCAAATCTATTGTTGTGAAAACATTCACAGTTATAAAGTACCTTGACCCTACGGTGTAAAACCGTAGCTATAAACTTAGTGACAACACTTGTAGTTGCGGATAGCAAATCATAGGTAATCCGCAGTATTAGACTATTGCTGCAGATTTTCAGACATTTTTACTACGAAAAAAATCACAGTTATAGACCTCCTTTTTTGTAGTGAAGAGTCAATAGAAACGCACAAAAAAGCATCTACAGGTGTCGCTTATCATTTTATGAGGGTGGGTTAATCATTTCAGCCCCTCATAATATATGCCTAGGCATAAGGGTCACACTCTCTCACGTAAAACATTTTTCAATGTATCCAATTTGACCATACAAACTTGTATTACAAACTTGCTCTTCATAATATGTGCTTAGGCACAAGGGTCACACTCTCCTTGTTTTCTGCGAAGATGCAATTGGGTAGGAAATTATCATTAATTGGTTCTTGTTGGGATATTGAATCCGAGTGTTGTCATTGTTGGCAACAGTGTGATGAATTGATGGTTGATCCAATTTTATTTGGATTTGATATTTGGGTTGGCTCCAAATTATGAGTTCAATATTTAGGTTCAATCTTGAACCAATAAGATTGAATTGCCAATCCTGAAAAGTTGGTCATAATGCAATTTTCAACCATGCAGATCTTAAGTACATAGTACTATGGCGGCTACAACTGCTTCCATTTGTGAGGGACATGTTTGTTTTGCTGCATTGGCTACTGCCTCTTTCCCTTGGACTGTCATTTCCAAATGATCTTGATGAGGCTATCCTTTGTGAACATTACTTGCTTTTTTCTGGCGGAGCTTGGGATGTCTCCTCTTTGGTGTTGTGACTTCTTGGGGTTGTTTTGTTGTTGCAAAGTGTGTGCTAGCCTCTAGTTTCTCGGTTGCTGCTATGGAGGCGAAAGCAATAAAAGATGGGATTCTTCTTGCTCGTTCACTCTCTCTTGCCATGTTGTTGGTCATGAGTGACTATTTTTTCATTGTTAGAAGGCTACATCATATCTAAGGGATTCCCTGGTTTGGACCAAAGAAGCAATGTCACTCAATTATTATCAAATTGACTGCAATTTTTTCTGCCCATAAGGATCCCACCAGAATGCCTTATGCTTCTAATAGGCCATGAACTAGATCAGAATCATTCTCAATGAATCCATAAGAAGTGATCCAATTTTTTTCGTTGAGTCCAAGGTGGTTCTTGTAGTATAGATTGGGCTACTGAAACTATTGTAGATAATATTCTTTCTTTGATATCTGGTTTTTCTTTGGTTACTTTTCATTTTTTCGCCTCAGAACTTTAATAGGGAGGCTCATCTCTTAGCAACGGGTGCCACTATTTTAGGTATTTCTTAGGTCATGTTTGGTAACCAAGAAAAAAAAATAGTACAAAAGATATAATAAGACAAAAAAGAATGATTACATGATGCTTTTTTATATATCTATCTCTCTCCTTAAATTCGAGTTTTTCTTTTCTTTTCTTGGCTTCCAAACATAGCTCTTAAAAAAGCAACAAGTTTACTTTCAATCTACCATTAATTTATGTTAACTAAGGATTAACAAAAGACAACATAATAACCAAAAAATAGAAAGAAAGAGACAAATTATAATATGAAAGAAATCTATGGCTGTAGAATAAAAGGTAATTTAATTTATAAAAGTTAAGTTAAGCTGAGAGAGTACACATGGTGAGAGATTAAATAAAAAAATATGGTATTGTAGTAGTACAAGAAATGAGAGATTCCATGAATCATCACTCATGCCTGGTCCTGCGCCTTTCAAAATATAAGGTTGTATGGTTAGTTGTTAGCTTAATTTCCAAAGCCAAAACGCTTTATTGATCAGAACAAAAACTGAATTCTCTGTTCTCGCACATTCAAATAACGATTGTAACAGCTTCAAGATATGCTCTTCCAAGATTGTAAACGCTTTAAGAGTTGATAACGATTAATTCAAATTCAAATTCAAATAATTTGGATTAGTCAATCCTAATCTAATCATAACTATTGTAACAGCTCCAAAATATGCTCTTCCAAGATATGCTCCTCCATAATTGTTATCTTTTATAATTCAAATACATTCAAATACTATAAATATAACCTCTACCCATGTCAAGGGTGAGGGAGAATAATTCAAATTCAAATCGTTTTTCTCTTTTCTTACATGGCCCATAGGGTGGAATATAAAATTAATATCGAGTATCAAGTTGATAGCCGACACTTATTATAATTAGTCATAACTCGTCAATCTTTTTGTATGGATCTTCGCGTTCGTTCTTACTTAGAATCTCCATATAGTCGACCCCATTAGGTTGGGATAAGATTTTGAATATTGTTGATGTCTGTTCTGTTGCACAGGCTGCTACCTCTTCCCCTGAAACTGTCTTCTTGATGTTGCTATCCTTGGTGAACATTACCTGCTTTTGTCTGATAGAGCTTGGGATGCCACCTCACGAAAAGTACGTAGGAGTGCTGTTATAAAAACTTCCAGAGGCTGTTTTGTTGCTGCAAAGTTTGTGGCAGCCTCTAGTTTCTCGGCTGCTGCCATTGAGGCAGAAGCAATAAGAGATGGGATTCTTCTTGCTCGTGCATTCTCTCTTACCGCGTTGTTGGTCATGACTGACTGTCTTTCCATTGTTAAAAAGGCTGCAAGGTGGTGCTTGTAGTACAGATTGTGCTACTGAAACTATTTTAGATAACCTTATGTCTTAAATTCTAGTTTTCTTTTGTTACTTTTCGTTTTTTGCCTCGGAACTTTAACAGGGAGGCTCAGTTGTTAGCAAGGACACCTCTATTCAGGTGTCTCTAAGGTTGAGTGTGGATCAGGTTTTCCTACAGATTAATTCACATAGATGAAATTCACCATAAGGCTTTTTCTTAGATGGATTCCATATGTAAGGATCAGTCTCGTAGGAGAACCTGATTCGCTCTTTCTAAGTTTTGGTGGTTACGTACACCTCGCGTGTGGACTGGTAAATTCTACTTTCTTAGGGACCCTTGCTTATTGTGAATAAATTTTTTCTGATTTCTGTTAAAAAAAAAAAAAGAACTATACCACTTCAATATACCATTAATTTATGTTAATTGGGTATTAACAAAAGAAAACAGTAATAACCAAAAAAAAAAAAAAAACAAATGATAATATGAAAGAAATCTAGGCTGTAGAATAAAAGGTAATTCAATTTATAAAAGTTAAGTTAAGCTGAGAGAGTATACATTGTGAGAGATTAATAAAGAATATGGTATTGTAGTAGTGCAAGAAATGAGAGATTCCATGATTAGTCATCAATCATGCCTAGTCCTCCTCCTCTTTTCAAAATATAAGGCTGTATGGTTAGTTGTTTAACTTAATCTCCATAGCCAAAACGCTTTATTGATCAGAACAAAAACTGATCTTCTCTGTTCTCGCACATTGACATCAGCTTCTGACTCAAGAACTCCCAATTCAACACTTCTTTTTCTCTAATCTGCAAATCAATCAAATATTTTGAGTATTAGATTACATCCAATGTGTTCTATCTAAACCACCACTCAAAAATCAATTTCAATGAATCAGGGTAAAGGTTTGAGAAAGAAAGTAAACCTGAAGATGTAGATTGTAAAACACCACCCCCCCTGATAAAGCAGAGCTTGATACATTATACACTTCAAGGCCTTCTTCCAAATTAACCAAAATCTCTGATACTTAACTTCTCATGTTCTTACTTGTACATATCTGAATCATTACTTCTCTTTCTTCGATTTGACTCACTGAAACAATTGGTAATGATCTTCGAACAATCCTATTACTTTGATTATCGATGTGGGTTCGATCTCCATTCTTGTGAATAGTTGATAGGATTTCCTGCTTCCTCTGTTTCAGCTTCTCAACTTGGTTCTGCAGCTCAGGAATGTATTTTAGAACACGAGAAATTGTCGCCGGAATGCTTAGTTTCCTCTGCAATTACCCAATAAGAATATACCATTAGAAAGGGAATTAGATTAAGAAAGCATCCAATTTTTTATGGAAAATTTTAATTGAAGTACCGTTTGATCAGCCCCTGGAAGTATTGATCTAAGAGAAACATAGAGAGTGCTTAATTTCTTTCGGCCGTTACGTTCACTGGCATTATGGTTAAGTTTCTTGATTAAGGATGGATCATTGGTATTGGCACTGGAAGGAAAATACTCCATATGGGGTTGCAATGAAGAGAATTGCAGAGATGATGAGTCCAATAAAGCTTCAGTTTCACCAGAATTGCAATTCATGAAGGGGTCTTTGGGTGTCCATGTAGTATTCTGGCCTTGGCTCATCTTTGTTTCTTCCAAAGGCCACCCATAGGTAGAATAAAAAGAAGAAGAGAGGGCCAACATGATTGGATCTGTTGTAAGAGTTGATAGGATTCACTCCTAACGAGGATTGAACCTCTTGTTTTAGCTAAAGAGATTAGATGGTCTGATCTGTGATAGTAAGATGAGAATGACGAGCCATGGAATGCATATTTATACCCTATGATTATCATAGGTAGATCTCTCTATCTTGACTTGTAATGAAAAGGGAAACATTAAACAAATAAATATATGAAAGATTATTTTTATTTAGTTTGAGATATATACATTGAATATACAACCAACATATTGGAATGTATACAATCTGATATTTAATTTTTATTCTTGTTTAATAATTGGTGAGGTACCCTCTATTATGGAATATGTTCTCCCAAAAATTAACCAAAAAATGGATCCAGTTGGAACTGTAGATCTACTTTTTTTGGTGGGTCCAATTGCAAGTTTTGTGTTTGTATGAATCACTTGTTTGTCATCCTTACCTCAGGACAGCACTCTCACATAGTGTATACATGTATGATGGATGTATGGGCGCCCAATCAGCCGACTTTGCCTCAATGCCAATGGGCACCAAAGAATGAATGAAATCGTCATTCTGTAGTGTCACTGCTGACACTACTCATACATCTCAGTCTATGCAGCCACAGGATCTCTCTCTCTCTCTCTAACCTAATGCTCTTATCTTAGAAAATATCTTTGTTGACAATGAAGAAATTTTTTCCTCTCTCTATCTCAATTCTCTTATCTTAGAAAACAACTTTGTTGACATTGAAGAGATATGTTTTGCTAGATAGAACTGAGATCCATGATGAAGTGGACCAATTGTTAAAAGTCAATGTCAAAAATTCCATAACAACTTCCTCCCTCTCTTCCTTTAGAAAGAAAAAAAAAAAAAAAAAAACATTATTATGAAATATAATTTCTCAAGAAACAGATGAAATAGGTTATGGACTGAGATAAATTTTTATGTCTCGATGATGTTTGCATATGGAGAAATGCTTTTAATCTAGAGGGTAGTTTATATATTCTATACATTTGTTGCAATTACTATAGATTCTAAAATAGCAATTTATGATTTTCTCATGAACTTGGGGATGAAGTGAAGTGGGATACTTTTTTAAAGGTTTTTCATAAAAGTATTAAAATTAAAGTTGTTTGTTAGATGGAATGGTAAAATAATAGGTAATATACATTACATGCTAAGATGCATTAATTATTGTGTCTACTGATGTTCAATAAAAGTATACCAAGTTTTGTATAAGAATCAAGATCATTTAAGTTGGATTAGTAATGAGATGGTAAATCATTTGTTCTTTCTCTATCCCTTCTCTCGCTCTTTATGGAAGGAGATCTGCCGCAATGTTAGCCCATCTCATGACTTATTCAATGATTCAAGCCAGAATGAAGGTGGGTCATGAACTCCTTCAAGGGCAAATCATGTTGTGATTATGTCAGTGAGATTATATTTTGTACGATGATATACCATATTTGGTATGAGAGGAACCTTAAGAGATAGACGAATAAGTTAAGGACTAATCAACAAATTTGAGATTCCATTTCCTTTGAGATAAGGGGTAAGCTGGGTCAAGGTACCTCCACTATGCCGGATAATGCTAGGAATCATCATATTGTTTGTAATTGGGGCCTTCTAGTCTCTTTTTGTAATTTCCTTCCCCTATTGGCTGGCCCAATCAGGCAGTGCTTTGGGTTTGCCCCCCTTCCCCTTCCTTCCCTCTTCTCCCTTCTCCCTCTCTTGGGTGTTATTCCACCTGTGCTTTTGTTGAACATACTTTTATTAAAAAAAAAAAAAATCTTTCAAATTGCATAATGGCGGTTACAGAAATTGGACTTTCTTTTTGATACATCATCCTTATTTCTAAAGCATGATCAGTTTCAATCCATTCATTTAATTGTTTATATGTATTTTTAGGTAAAAAAAAGAAGAACATTAAATGATAAATGAGAGAACTATATCACGATAAATGTGCCCAACAATCATGGAGGAAACAGATTGATATATTACTTTAGATAAACAAAAAGATCACTAAACGATAATGAGAGAACGATATCACGACAAATGTGCCCAACAATCATTGAGAAAATAGATTGATATATTAATTTAGGAAAAAAGCTTTCCACAACAGCAATGTATTATCACCTTTTCACCCAAGTTTTTAATTTTTTTTCTCTTTCATAGTCCGACTATATGAACCCCATATAGATGATATTGTTCTCCATGCAGCTATTGAGGAGAAGAATAAAATCACGTATGACTCAGATATATAATTTTGAGTCTTACATCAATGAAATGATCAACCACATAATGTAAAAGTTTCCTGATTTTTTTATCATCCATAACATTTTTTAATGATCTCTGCTTTTATGCATTTTGTATTACTTCATTTTAACATATGGCTGTCAATTTAACTCAAAACATAATGTTTGAGGACAGAGTCACATAGGTAAGGACCTATTTGATTGTCTTACCGAAAAAACAGACCTATTTGTTAGCGAAATTTAAGTCTTACACTCAACTTGGATCTTCTTTAAAAAAAACAGACCTATGTGTTAGTGAAAGCCTTACTCTCAACTTGGATCTTTTCAAAAATAAATTTAATTCATTAATAAAAAAGAGTAAAAGAGAGAGGAAATGAGACTTTGACCTTCCATAATTTGACCTTTCCATAAGTTCAAGAGTCTATGGATTAGTTATTTATTTTTTCTTAATCTTTCTATTCCTTGTTGAAAATGAAAATTTTAGTATTTATTATTGGGACGAAAGCAGTCGGGTCAGGATGACATAGACACAAAAATCCTAAAAAATACTAATTGAGCCCACTAGCGCTATCGTCTGACTCATTATTGAAACACTCGTGGAGAAGACAACATTTTTGGGATGGGAAGCTACCTAAGATATCTCCTATGTGACGCTAATGTATTAGCTGGATCATTCCCAAATTTTTTTATGAGAGAAGGAAAACCGTGTGTGTCAGAAGCATTACTTCGATCTTAATTCAATCACATGACCAACCACATAACGTAGACTTTCTTTTATATATATATATATATATGTTTTCTATAATTCATATAACATATTTTACAATTTTGTGATTCTATTTATTTTATTTATTTAAATAGTTTAAATAGGAGAGGAATTTCCATGACGTTAGTATGGAGAAGAATCTACACATCACACCAATGAGAGTGTAAAAAAATGGTATCGTGGACATGGGGACCCGGCCACATGGGTTGAATAGAAGACATGTCTTAGTGTGGGCCTCATATCTCATTATTTGATGAGATTGCATGCTGAAATTTGCATTTCAATGTTATGTACTTTTTTCTCATATTTAATTTTAAAGAAGGTTGCTGACTGGTCATGTGGCCCTCTACACAAACACATGAGTCAATGAAGGGGCACGCACAAGCATCAATAGGGGTGAGTATTTCATATTCAATAGGGTAGGGCCTTCATTTCGCCTCCTCAATGTTTGGGTACAACACCACGCAATCTGGAAGAGATTTTTTCCCTTAATTTTAAGAGATGACAGTGTCTAATTATCTAATTTAACTTAGAACTATGGGCCCGTTTGATAACGTTTCTGCCATTTCTGTTTCAAGAAATGGCAGAAACATAAATTTCTGTTTCTAGAAATAGAAACGGAATTGAAGGTGTTTGATAAGTCATGTTTTTGGAAATCATTAGTAATCAGCGAAAGAATAGCCACGAGTAATTTTTAGAAACGGCAAAACAAGTTCTATTTGTTTTGCCTGGGTCGTTTCTTGAACCATAAATAAGTAGAAATTTTAATTTCTATATCTGAAAACAAGTGAAACAAAACAGTTTTATCAAATACTTTATGTTCCATTTCTACCGTTTCTGTGTCACACAGAAATGGAAGAAACGCATTTCTTGAAACGTTATCAAATGGGCCCATATATGACGTTCGAGAAACAAAAGTGATGTTGGGGTTCCACGAGGATGACAAAAATAATAATCTACGTCAAAAATGATTGGTCCGATGTAAAAACTTGGAGGTACTTGGCCATCGTCTCCTCAATGGCTAACTTTTGAAACTCACTCAAGTCTCTAACAAGTGAGGATTACTTGTAAGTAAAATTAAATCCCACTTATCAATCAATGAGAGATTTTCCTGCCCATGTTGAAATAGAATGCAACAGTATTAGCAGTGTAGCCCATGCCACGCTCTCAACTTTGATCTTCTAACAAATAATATCAAAGAAAAGAGAGAGATTTCGACCCTTCCATTAGTCCAAGGGTCCATGGACAACTATATTGGGAATTTCCTCAGTTAAAGATTATAAAAATTTGGGATGTCACGATGAACATGTCATAAGTTTTGGTAGGAAAACTTTTGTTGTTTCTTATGAATATGGAGAAATTAATTGATGTCATTGCCAATGTCATGTGTAAATTAAAGAAAAATAAATAATAAATAGATATATGTGAAGTATATAAACAGAAAAAAGACAAAGTCTGGTGTATGCTGTGAAGTTATCGGATACATTTGAAGTTAAATCTTCTAGAAGAATTACATTATTTAAAATTCCTATTTTTTTAAAAGGAGAGGCGCGTGCCTCCCACAGTACTTAATTCTGCACATTCACAAACTAAGGATTGGTGTCAGCCAGTAGCAATTTGTTGAATTACTTTATAAAACACAAATTGATGAGAATTTTCACAGAGGCAAGAAACGGATGGATAAAGTGCATGGCTTTTTCCTACAACAAGCCTTTTTCATGCGTAGATTACGCATGGCGCTTTGCATGCATCGTATGATTAAACTTGACTTTAGCCCTCTATGGCTAGGTTTAGGTAATCTCAAACCTTGATCGAAAATCTTATAGATACTTGTGAACCTTAAAGTGGTAAGTTTCTCCACTTGGTGAAGAGAAACTGTGAAGGAAAACTTTGTCTATAAAGATGTTTAATTGGACTAGTGCTTTCTCTCAATTTCGGCAATTCCTTGAGTGGTAGGAGACTTTAATGCAAAATTCTATATTTGTCAAAGAAGTGTGAGCAAGTGTGTTTAATATTGGTTCTGCTTCAGAATTTGCAACAATATTAGAGTTGACATTTTTTATTGTTGTTTCTTCTCGCGCAATAGGAAGTTCACTTGGTTTAATAATAGTAAGAGTGAGAATGTGGTTGCAACTTTGTATTGTATTTTTGGTAACTCTAATTGGCTGGTTAGATATAATAGTACGTTTTTAAAGAATTCTATTCCTAGAGTTGTGTGTGAGATGAAATTCTACTTCACTATCAATGGAGAATAGGGTTACAATGTTCATTCTCACACCTCTCAATATTGCTTGCATTGAAAACCTCACTACAAATATATAGTGAAAAACCCTAATCTGAAAGGTTCAAAACTGCCTTCATACAAAAAATTCAAGTGGGGGTTGCCCCCCTACACCCCCACTATACAGGGGGCCTCCTGCCCCCTTGCAAACCCCATGGCCCGCTTATCGGCAAGCGAGACTGCCATTCTATTATGTTGGGGTGCCAACACCAACAGAATACAAGACATCGTACACCAACAATGAAGACCCCATTGTACTTTACTAAGATTCAGTTCTGAAGCCCGAGATTTGCCCATTCGGAATGTAGGGGGTTTGGATAGATCAAGCTTACTTTCTTGATCTTCTTTGGTGTTCTTGGATTTCCCCAATTATGGGCTCCTCTGTTTTTATTGTGATCTGAAAAATGAAGTGGCTAAAGCTTATTTTCAAGGTTTACATATGGCATTAAAGCTTGATCTTTTCAAAGCTTATGGTAAAGTCGAGTGATGTTTTCTTCAGAAAATGTTGCTTAGATTTAGGTTTTCTAATGTGTAGGTTCCTTGGATAATGCAGTGTGTCCCTTCTTTGTCTTGACACACTATGGCTATTAGGGCTATTATTGGCCCGGTGGACTACAACAAAGCCACCAATTTTTTTTTTTTTTTTTTTTTTTAAGCCTATTATTGGCCAGGTTGGAAGGAAAATCTTCTCTCGCCTAAAGAAAAAGCATCCCTTATCAAGCGGTCATTTTCATAGTGTTCCAGCCTATGCCATTTCCATGTTTTTAATTCCTTCAGGCATATGTAATGACCTTAACAAGCTTGTTAGGTTCTTTTGGTGGTTAAATAGTAATAATTTGGGTGTTTTGGATCAATTGAAACTCTCTCTACTTTAGTGATTATCGAGGGGTTTGGGATTCCACATCTTTTTGAGTCTCCTAATCTGGCTTTGCTTGCTCGGCAGGCCTGGTGCTTTCTTTATCATCCTAATTAACATCCTTTGAATTGGGTTCATGTCCTTCAAGGTAAATATTTCTCATACTCTCACAATCGTAAGCTCCATGTCAAAGGTAAAGCATGAGTTGAAGAAGCTTGAAACATGACACTTGGACGTTGAAGATGACCACATCAAACTTGAAGAGGAGTTCTTTCAAAGCAAGGAAGAACGATGAAGTCATAATGTTATCACTCGTCAGTAATTTTCAATGGTTATATTTCAACGCGGCTAATTTTTCGTTCTCCGTATATATTAATTTGTATTGTGAAGTATAGAAAACAAAAAAAGAACTTGATTCCAATGAAACATCTTGTGATGAATGAGTCATATTCTTGGGTTCAGTGAGTCTCCATTTGAGTTTGAGATCCTCTTGTGCTTGGTTGAATGAGTCTCACACTTAGAATAAGTGAGTCCCCAACTGACCATGAATTACGTGATCGATCCTTTCTGAACCTTGAGTTAAACGGTCATCTATGACCCTCGTTGTCTTATACTTAGTTTCTTATATTGACAATTTTACTCTATATTTATAGTCTTTTTTCAGCTGCATCTATCAATTTTCTATTTCTTATTTGTGAAGATGAGTGAAAAGAGAAAATATATGGGTGAAGAAGAGACAAAATTGAACCTCCTTTTGTCTTCTATAATAAGAAAAGGGTGCAGATCTAAAAGAGATAGAATTGAACCTTCTCCTTCAATAAACTATTGAAGGTTTTGGATTGTAGAGCGGGGATATGTAATGCGACGATATATTCTGACGATGTTGAAGTGGTTGAGGCAAGTGGGGATTTTTTGGCACTTATGGTGAAATATAGAATTAATATTGAGTATTATAGTTTATGGAGAGCATTATTTTTATTTCAAAAGGAATTGGAAAAAGGTTGAGTAATTGTTGTTCCTGAGCAACATGCGCTTGATTACTTGTAAGATGTGATAAAAAAAAAAAAAAAAAAATGGGAAATTCTTATTGCAACCAAAGTGGTGTATTAAGATCGCATCTTTTTTTTTTTCAATGAAGGTAAATTCTTTCATTTCACATAAATACTATATATATATATATATATATATATAGAGAGAGAGAGAGAGAGAGAGAGAGAGAGAGAGAGAGAGAGAGGAATGTATCACATGAAGGAGTAAATGATTGAATTTGAAGTTTAAAATTTGTCACATACATAGTCAATCCAAATATCCAACTATCAAAACTATCACATCATCAATTTTCCATTGGCAAAATTAATTGTCATGGCTGAAATGTATTATTCATCAAGTTTTGTCAGATAATAAAGAAAAAATTGAACGTCAAAAGGTTTTGTGAACTATTGAATGTCAAAAGGTTTTGAGAACTTTGTCTTCATCGTGAAGTGATAGTTTCTGCTCACGTAATAAATTTGGGGAACTAAATAACGGTATCAACGATCAAGTTTCAATCTTTAGAAACATAGAAGTGTTTGAAAAAGTAATTTCATAGAATTGTTTCATGGGAAAAAAAATCAAATTTTATAGAATTACAAAAATAACATTTCACTGTAATAGAATTTAGTAGTAAGTATTTTCTATAACTTTCTTGTGTTACTTATAAAACCATGAATTTTTAAGGCATTTCCTCGACTTATTGGAATGAATTAATCAAAATTTAATTTTCGTTTTCACAAGTCATGATGCACAAACAAATGTAACCATTTCTACCCAAAAAAAAATCTAATTTAACAGTTAACACACTTAAAAGAATAAATTAAGGAGATATAAAATTAAAAAAGGGGTTTATCCGGAAACCCACAAATTAAATTTGATCTATGCATTGTCCATTATCACTTATTAGTACAACAAAATCTCTTTGTTAGCTAACTAAATTAGTTATCTACTGGCAAAATCATCTAACATATCTTCTCTCTTCCCAAACATCAATAGCAGCTTCTGAATCAATATCTCACACTCCATCCTTCGACTTTCTTTGATCTGTCAAAAGCAAAAATTCCAAAATATATAAATAAACAATTTGATTAATCAAATATAAACATAAATTAGAAGAGTTCAACAGACTAGAGAATCTAAAATATTGACAATAAAACAATAAAAAGAGATGAATAGATAATATACATAATATATATACAAAATAATATACCTGAAGATGAAAATTATAGAAGATGGTGTCCCCAAATGAGGCAAAACCAGAAGCATTCAAGACTTGAAGACCTTCTTCCTCCAAATATAGCAAAGCCTCAGAGAGTGGACTCCTGGAATCCCTATATGTACATATCTGAATCAAAACTTCTTTATCATCATCAATTTGACTAGCCGAAACCGTAGGCAAAGATGTTCCAACAGTGCCTTGGCTTTGATTTTCAGTATTAAGAGGTTGATCTCCTTGCCTAGAGATAATTGATTGGATTTCTTCTTTCCTTTGTTTCAGCCTTTCCACTTGTTTTCTCAGGTCTGGTATGTATTTTAGTATCCGAGAAATAGTAGCTGGAATGCTTAATTTTTTCTGCAATGATTAAAAAAATAATAATAATAATAATAAATAAATAAATTAAAAAAAAAAACCCTAGATAATAAACAATGACGAACATGTCAAAGGTAGAGCATGAGTTGAAGAAGCTTTACCGTTTGATCCGTAGCCGGAAGTAATGCCCTAAGAGCAGAGTATAAAATGTTCATTTTTTTACGACGATCGCGCTCGCTAGCATTGTGACTCAGTTTCTTAATAACTGATGAATCAATACGAATTGTGGTTGAAGGCATGGACTCATCAAATTCAATTTGAGGTTGTGACAATGGAAAACTAAGAAATGATTCCAATGTTCCTGCAGTTTCTCCCAGGTTGCAGCTCTCAATGGAATAACCCATTGGATCAATCTTCTCTACTTGCAAGAACCTTCAAAAGAAAGGTTGAAGAGAATTAAGAATCGGTTGAAGACAAAAAAGATCCTTACATGCCTATAAATGGCCTAATAAATACCCTTTCGATTTAAAGGGAGACGTCATGTTATATTGTTTGATTTAGTAAGAAAGAAAATAACATTTTTTTTTTTTTTTATAATACACCCACACAGTTCTTTTAATATTAAGGCCTTCTTGTGTTTGATAGGGTTTGATTTTGACGGGTCTGAAATCTGAATTGGAAATTGATGTTATATAATACAAATCAATTACCTTGAACCAAATTGATAATCAAATTGGTGTGACCATCGTCATCATCCGCGTCATTATTATTATTATTATTATTATTATTATTATTATTATTATTATTATTATTATTATTATTATTATAGATTGAGCCTAACTATAATGAAGATTTGTCCTTCATTTTAACATTCCATATTTCCTTTCTCATGATTGAACATCACCAGAAAATAAAAAATATGATATTGTTTTATTTTTTTTGGACCGAGTTTTTTCGATACCTATGTATGGTTAAGGGATATTTTTCTACCCAAAAAAAACAGTTAAGGGATATTTTTGTATAGTGTCCATAGGGTATAGGAGAACAGTGGAAAATATTATTGATCATTCGTAAATGGATGGTAGACACTTAAGACTCTTGATGGGTGTACAGTGGTTCATTCACTAGAAACTTTTTTTTTTTTTTAATTTTTTATTGAGAGAAAGTTTTCCTATACCATGGGTGCAAGCAAAGTATACCTATTTAAAGTCATAAAGGTTTCATCCCCCTATGGTATGAAGTGGCAAATCTCCCCCATTATTCCCCGATATCCTATAATGAACATTATTCAAAATCTTCAGCTAAGGAATTCTCAGTCTCTTTGACTGTAGGTGTGGGAAAACTCAGTGATTTTTTTTTTTTGGAGACCGCTCTTATCTCCTAAAATAAAAATTATATACTTTCTATTAGATGCCAAAAAATGTAAATTAAAAATTACTTGATCTTCTTGAATACCTTAGACTCTTCACTAGATCAGATTGAACCTAGCCAAACCATCATCTGGTGCAGTTTATAAATCACCAAATGATCATGGAATGAAAAGATAGTAAAAAAGAAGACATTTTCCTATACCATAATAGAAAATAACTGTATCAATGCATGCATGGAAGCTAGGTTTCCTCCTTTTACACACTAGTTGACTTGTACATACCTACGGTTAGAGAAAACAATACATTGGAATTAGTGTCATTAACATGACCAATTAATTTATCAAACAAAATAATAATAATAATAATAATAATAATAATAATAATATTATGACCAATTAATTTACCAAAAATAAAAAACATGACCAATTAATTTATGTAAGTTTTTCTTAAGATGCTTTTTCTTTTGAATCTGTACACACCTACAGACATTCATAGAAGGTAGGAAAAATTGCATCTCAAGTGGGATTTTTTTTATATATTATGATTTTTGTCTAATTATTCTACCATATATATATTGGATAAACTACCAATTATACTCCAAAATACACTTAGAGATGCTTTTTTCACACCTTGTGTACACATGAGGACAAAACATACATAAGACAAAGCCATTTCCATTACTCAATCATTACAATACCTTTCTAAGTGATGCAATAACTTCTAGAAAATATTTATCCTTATTTTTCTTAAATAAACTCAAAGATTTTTCCTTCTCAAATTTCTCTTAAGGGTTTATTTTATCATTTTTACATTGTTTTTTCTGAGAAGCAAGACAGATTGGATTCATTGTACTATGAGAAATCAAGCAATCATTTGACTAAAATATCTATAATGGAAGTAACTAGTTTAGAATCTATTTGGGTAGGATCATGTCTGATGAGATTTTTATGTCATTTCCTTTTGTCAATATTTCTACTATTGAAGATACTTTGGATACTTCATCTAGATTCCTCTAGTAATTAGGAGATTCCTTTCATTCAGCAACTTGGAAGGATGATATGGTAAATCTTGATTCATCCACCAAAAAGCTCAGTTCCTGATCAAATATTTCTATTAGTGGAGATTCTTTGCACTTCATCTAGATTCTTCTAGTAATTAGGATATTCCTTTCATTCAGTCCCTTTATGGTTTTTACTGCCCTGTGAATGCATGTCATGCATGGATTCGTTGTCCTTATAGTGCATAAAAGGCAATGACTCACTCAAAAAAACTCAATTAGGACTCGGGTTGAATTCACTTTTAAAAGCTATTTGTTAAGTAAAAGGTTTTCACGTCTTAACTTATAAATTTTCATATTGGATTACTTATGTTCGATTCGAAACACGAAACCCCAATCAACTCAATTAAGAGTTCAGAAAGCATTTAAGGGTTTTTTTTTTTTTTTTTTTTTTTTTTTTCTTTTTTTAAATATATATATATATATTATGGTGTGTTGTAACGAATGTTAACCAAAACACCCTTAAGATGCTTTCTTCTCTCCCATGGCCATGGATGGTTGATCCCCAAACCATGGAGCTGGCTCATAAGGTCATGTTAAACCTTTTGCTAGCTAGCTACAATAAGATTAATTTGTGTACCAAACAGGCTGTGTAAGCATATATTAGGTGTTTAATAAACAGTACTAGAATTGGCTGTATGCATTATATAATGCATTCATCATGCATAAGTTGTGTGATTAAACAATGGGATTAAGGTAATTGTAAGCTTATTGTATAGCTTACGTACAAAGCTCTTTCATTTTCTTTTCCTACGGGTGCGTGACTCGCTCGCAGACACAAAGCACTCCTTCTCATATCAATTCAACAACTTTGCTATCATCAGTTCAATATTTTTGATCAAATCCTCTTACCTTCAGTACCGTTAGCCAATAGCTTATTATAATGATTATAATTAACTTATCTAAATCTATTATTAATTAGGACATTGGAAACTTCCAGTTTCATACTAGTGGACAACATATATAATCAGAGTTCTCAATCCAAATTAATGTGAATATTGTCTCATAAAACTCTTCCGTCTCTAACAAAATCAAATTATTAAATTATCTATCCAACTTCTACGAGGTGTCAAAAGGCAATATTATTTGGTCAATTGGATTTTTAAAGCTTTTAAACTCTGACCTAGACCTAAAACATAGATAATTGTACTAAAGACTTGAACAAATCAAATAACTAGATACGTCTAACCAAATAAAATTATTAAATTGTCTATATCCAACTCCTTCGAGGTGTCTAAGGGCAATAATATTAGGTCAATTATTGGATTTTTTTTTTTTTAAGTTTATAAAATCTAATCTAAGCCTAGAACATAGATAATTGTGTCATCTAATTTTAGGAAGCAGTTTCCTATATATAATATGGAAAAAAGAATGTTTTCTGGTCACATGGCCACTGCACTAGTACGACAGCTAATGAGAAAGCGTACATGGGCATCAACAAAGGGTCAGATTTTGATATTTCACAAAGGTGGGGTGTCATTTTGCCCCTCTCTATGTTTAGCATAGGTCCACACGACCAGGGAGCATTCTTTTGCCAATATAATATATATCAGTCTAGTCATCAAATTAATCCTTTTCAAAATAGTGCCAAAAAAAAACCTAAATTGTGTCAATTAGGAAGACAAAGTTTTCAAAATGCTAGGATGATTTTTAAAATTCCTTATCTCCTTTTTTTTCTTTTTCTTTTTTTTTTTATTTTTTTGGGTAAAAAATTCTAGAATAAATTAGTTAAATTAACTATATTTCAAGCACATCATAAATATTTAAATAAATTTTCCTGGTTTCTTCCAAATAGAGTGTTGTAGCTGGCTTTTCATGAGTTCTGTTAGTGAGAGTTTTAGATGTTGATTTTAACGTACAATTTTTTTTCTTAAAATGTATTTATAAAAAGGAAAAGATAGAACTGTTTGACAAAATGAATTTCAACGGTTTGACTTTAATTTCAAATTTTCTTTTTTTTGGACAACCCACAGGTGGGTACAAAATAAATAAGAAAACACACACACACGTACACACTCACACAATGCGTATGACAAGGTTCAATCTCACGACCTCCTCCCCTAGGTGTTGACTCCACAAGTCGAAGCTACCACCACTAGGTTATCCTAGTGTTCCTATTTTAAATTTTCTCTACAAACAATGGGATTAAACAAAAATTTGACCATTATAATTTCAAAATTTTCATTATTTTTGGCTGTGAAGCGGTTCCCTGACTTGATTATAAAATCCTATTATATATATGGCAAACAAATCATATTGTATATGATGTGGTATATGAATCAGAGTAATATCTCATCATTAGCAATGTCATAGCTTTTTAATACCATGCATGGCATTTTTTTTTTTTCTAATAGGTTAAAAAAAAACATTTATATAAGAAAAAAAAAACATTTATATAAGAAATAAAGAAGAGAATAAATAAGAGAAAGGCAATCATTCCCCTATTAGTGAGGACCATTGATGGGAGAGTAACCCCTAAGAAATAAGTGAAATAGACCCCGCATTACAAAGGGGAACTAGATATTTTTATACCCGAAAAGAAATGCTATGAAAAAATTAAGTAGTTCAATCTCGAGAGCGAAAATAGTACAAGATAATGCATGGCATTCTTGTTTCTCTCCCCTTGAAACTTCTGGTTTCAACAACTTATATGAATTGAGTTTATAACGTACCTCTTCGGCCTCTGCAGTAGGCCACGGATATATGGATTCAAAAGAGACTCATGGAGAGTGGCAAGCCCAGGCAGACTATTACCTTGTTTATTATCATGCCCAGCCCAATAAAGGGTGCAATCGTGCCAGATTTTTTAAAACATCAGTTCAACCCTAGCTCTGCTCAATGCAGCCCAGGCTCAGCCCAGCTCAAGGTTGGGCTAGCATATTTTAGTCTTGCACTGTTCACTCCAGCCCAGCCCAACCTGACCCGGTTGACGATTCAACAATTGGATAAAAATGATTTATGCCGACTTGGATATGCCATGTGGAGGAATAAGTTTGTCATTTTAATCGTTACGTGGAGAATTTTCGGGTAGACTCAAAGAACCAGGAAAAATCTCAGATGAAGAAATGCTTTTTAGACTCTAAACCAATTTTTTGGTGTCAATTTTGAGTCCAATCAAAGTCAAATTTGATAATAAATCAAAGAAAAATGGTATAAAACACAAACACTTGTATATCTTTGAAAAATTTGGAACCATTGTGAATATGGGGAGGTAGAATACAAGTATGGATTTAACATAATGGATTAGGGAAACAACTTAATAATTATAAAACAGGAGCTCCTTTTAACACGACTAAGCCCAATACACCACTATTTTCTCTCACAAAATTTGTTTCACTTATGATTCTTCTTGGCCCATATATATGTTGTGTGTGGGCTTCTCATCTTTCTTGTGGATCTAGTGGAACATTTAACAACATTTGGGGTTGGAAATTTAGGATGAACGGGCAAGTCTGGTGGACTAGCAAAAGGAGAAAGGAAAGGAAAGAACTCAAAAGGTTTAATCATTGGATTATCCATAGGTGGAGTTGTCTTTCTGTTAGATCCCTTGGCCGCTTTTGTAATTGGAAGAAAGAAGTACTAGAGATTGGGAGGTCCAATATAGTCTTCATAGGTTACTCTGCCACCGAGGGCTTCAATGAGAAAGAGCTTCTAGGAAGGGAGGTTTTGGTCAGGTCTACCGAGGTGTGCTATTACCCACTTCAAAGATCGAAGTTGCCGTGAAGAGAATTTCAAATGATTCAAAACAGGGAATTTCACATTATCAAGTCTTGCCTCACCTTTTCCTTCAATTGGTGATCTCTTAAAGAGGTTAACTGGTTTAGTTTGGATCGTAAGGGCCCAATTGATTTTGTTTTTAGAAAAGTGTTTTTTTTTTCTCAAAAATGGAAAAAGTACTCTAAAAACCGTTTGATTTTTCTATTTCGTTTCACTTGTTTTTCAAAATAGAAATAAAAACTTATGCCTATTTCTGTGTCTAGAAACAAGAATGGACAAATAATTCAGACTTATTTTTCTCTTTCAAGAAACAAGTGGGAGCGACAAAAATTGTGAAAAACCCGATACTTCACGTGACCTACCCTAATCCCAACCCATTGTTGAAACTTCTCATTATCCAGAGGCGGCAACTCCAACTTGGTTGTGCGAAACTCACAGTTCCGGACTGCCTTCATCCTTTTGAAGTTCATCTCCACGAAGCATACCTGCAACTCCAATGTTGTGCCTTCACTCGTGTCTTGAAGTCGACTACACTGTTGAAAACGTTTTGAGGAATGGAAAAATCAAACATATTTTTGCAATTCCAAAAATCGTTTCTTAGCACAAAAACCGAAAAAAACAGTTTCAACTATTTATAGACACAGAAACAAAATCAAACGGGCCTTAAGTTTTCACATACAACAGGATAGATATGCTGCCGTTTGACACCTAGAATTTAATGAAAGGTACTAGTTTAAGTCTTTAAGTATATAATTGTTGCTAAGAGGATGAAGATGATAACAAATTAATCGGAGTTTCAAAACCACAGTCATCTCCAGTAATGGCAATAGAGAAAAAATGAAAAAGGAAAAAAATAAGTATTTGCATATCTCCAATTCATAGTTGAAAAATCAAGTTTTTGGAGTATATTCGACTTGACTTGCCCACTTTTCAAAACCTAGTGAGTCCAGCGAGTCAAAACTGAGTTACGGTGAGTATTTGTTTTCTTATTTTAAATTTTTATATTTTTCTTCTTCTCCTTCTCTATGTGAGTAACGATTGAGGCTATAGTATTTGCTTCATAAGTGAGAAAAAAAAGATTAAAAGAGGCTAATATTGAAGACAACAAACACAAATTCTAGGGTTTTGTTTAGTTGAAGACCAAACTTATGGTGTATGAATAGTATATGGCACCAAGAAAAAAAGAAAAAAAAAAAAGTCAGTGAGTTTCACAAGACCTAGGCAAAACCACTGAATCAATAAAAACTCGGACTTGGTCTAATTATTTTTTAAACCTAGCCAAATTTTCATAACTCCTGACTAGGTTTCATATTTTTTTACTTGACTGGGGTGATTTGCCCAAGTCAAAATCTGGTTTTCAACTATATATAATCTACATTAGGTCCCAATATCTCTCATCATAACATCTTATTCAATCTTTGATAGTTGGTTTCATTTCTGATTAATGTTGGGTGTCTAGCGAAATCCTACAACTCACACAGTGGGTTGCCATCTGGCTTCTCACAATGTCTCTCAATTACACTCTTCAGATGGAGTTTTGTGTATTTTCCAATGTGAAACTAAAATCCATATAAATCTAAAGCACTGTAAGTTCCTTCGCATCAACGGAGTTACATAGTGATTGCAAAACCACCATCAATAGCAATCGCCTATTGATGTGGCAATCAGGTAATATTCTCCCAGAAAGGCATACATTGCCACATCCTAAGAAAATACTTTGAGCTATATTTGATGTATAACTATACTTTAATATTCAAAATAAAAACCCCAACCCATAAATCATGGTAGTATCTCCGAAATGGAAGCCCTCTTAAGATTTCATTTCATGAACTACCACAGGGGTGTTGCAGTTACTTGGCTACCTCTCAAGCAGCAAGTAAATTTTGTTCCATTTTTTTAAAGAATCCTTATATGACAAGTTTCAACTTTATAATTTTTCTGTAATTTAGAGATTTCCCGGGCAACCAAGGCTTGCCAACAAGGGTTAGAAAAAAAAATGAGATTATCTCTTGGAAATTCCAACGTCAATAGCCTTGCATTATTGAAATTTCCGTTTTGGATAGACATGCAGAAATATCATCACAGGTTCCATCAATTCGGATAAGGAAATTCAAGTTGTATCTAACAGAGCTAGCTGCCAATTAGCCAGTGAGAGACACTTTCAGATTAGTTGCATCTATACTGTTTCCTCATTGGTTGGCACTAAATTTGTCACACCCCGTTCACACTGAATCGGAGCGGTGAACGAGTTAACACCGGTTAACCCAAACCTGCCAGGATCATCAGATACTGTATTCCACCACAGCATACACACACTAACACAAGTTCATCAGATCAGCGGAAGACTAAGTTTTACCTGTGAATAAATCTCATATACTTGATACCCGAATTGTGATACAATAAATATATACATTTGGGCCCGAAGGCATGATATATACACAAAACGAATAAAATTCAAATATCAAGTATATACAGGAAATCATCAAAAACCATCAGAGTACACAGCTCGGCTCGGTTTCAAGGCTGGAGCTCAGCTCGGCATCAGGGGTTGTGCCCAGCTCGGCATCATATAGAAGAGCTCAGCTCGGCCTCGGAAGTGGAGCTCAGCACGGGCTCCAGGGTGGAGCTCAGCTCGGCCTCAGAACTGCTGTCCTGCAGCACAGCTCTCGCACGAGCAATCTACGCCGTGCTCAAACTCCTCAGGGGTCCACCAGTCCTCTTCAGGAAACTCGACTGTGGGACCCACCCCCTGCTCCTCAGATGTATGACCTGCAAAATCATCTAAAAAGGGGGTGCACACGTGGGATGAGCTCACTAGCTCAGTAAGTAGAGAGGTGGACCACACAAACAGTCCACACATCACAACACATCATATGCACTACATGCCATGCTATACATTTTAATTCACATCCGCCTAAGCAACATTACTAAGTCTTTGATTTAAGTGCTACTACAACCACAGTGCGCGTATACTCCGGGTACGAGCCGCGAACTCCCTCCCGCGATACGCCCATAGGGCTGTTGGAGAAGGCCCACCGTGAATACTCGGAAAAGTAAAGACAATGCCGTCCACCGGCTCTCAACAGAAATGTAAATAACTGAAATAAAGGTGCTGACTCCAGTAATTTAAAAGCAGTACGATTGGCCCTCTTGAATGTACCACCGGGGTTGCCGACTGTCCTACATGACTCGTCGGGCGTAATGCCTAACCGCCACAGTGTCCGACAACCGTGACCCCTGCTTCCCCCCAAATGGCAACCCAACACCTTAACCCCTGTTGGGAAGGGTCGTAGCACGGGATGGTGAAAATCCTAATACCGCATGCTCCTATATGACAGTACGACTGCATAGTGCCTCCGTGTCCCATACCACGGGCCACCATTGCATTCGTTTCCAAGCCGACCACGGCATCTAGTCTATCAATGCATTATGCACCATGATGTCCACATTCAACATATAACATCTCATTCAATTTGCATTTGAAAGTAAACATAGCACATATGCACATCAATGTGTGGAATGACTAATCTATATAGCATA
>NC_056565.1:4785007-4823397 GCF_013358625.1 Macadamia integrifolia | reverse complement strand
TTGGGATTTTGATCGGGTTCGGACCTCGGCGCGAACCCCACCCCAGGCATACGATGTAGCATACGTATATACCTTAAAATACGGATATAATACCTGTTTTATCCGTACATAGCCTTATGGTAGGTGCACGTACACGGTTTGGGCACTCCCGTCTCTTCTGGCACTGGCTCGAACTTGTCGGGCCAGCCGGTGTTTAAGGTCACCCGTGCCATCATAGCCCATAAGGAACCCGCTCTAATATCCTCTGGCTCGGTTCCTGCATGGTTAAACCGGTTCAACCGTGAAATCAGACCGGGTTTAAGAAGCGGGGTATTACAAAATTCCTCTTGGAAGTTCCAACGTCCAATAGCCTTTGCAGTATTGAAATTCCCGTTTTGGACAGACATGCAGAAATATCATCACAGGTCCCATCAATTCGGATAAAGAAATTCAAGTTGTATCTAACAGAGCTAGCTGCCAATTAGCCGGTGAGAGAGACACTTTCAGATTAGTTGCATCTGTATTGTTTCCTCCTTGGTTGGCACTAAATTCCTCTTGGAAGTTCCAACGTCCAATAGCCTTTGCATTATTGAAATTCCCATTTTGGACAGACATGCAGAAATATCATCACAGGTCCCATCAATTCGGATAAAGAAATTCAAGTTGTATCTAACAGAGCTAGCTGCCAATTAGCCAGTGACAGAGACACTTTCAGATTAGTTGCATTTGTACTGTTTCCTCCTTGGTTGGCACTAAATTCCTCTTGGAAGTTCCAACGTCCAATAGCCTTTGCATTATTGAAATTCCCGTTTTGGACAGACATGTAGAAATATCATCACAGGTCCCATCAATTCGGATAAAGAAATTCAAGTTGTATCTAACAGAGCTAGCTGCCAATTAACCTGTGAGAGAGACACTTTCAGATTAGTTGCATTTGTACTGTTTCCTCCTTGGTTGGCACTAAATTCCTCTTGGAAGTTCCAACATCCAATAGCCTTTACGTTATTGAAATTCCCGTTTTGGACAGACATGCAGAAATATCATCACAGGTCCCATCAATTCGGATAAAGAAATTCAAGTTGTATCTAACAGAGCTAGCTGCCAATTAGCCGGTGAGAGAGACACTTTCAGATTAGTTGCATCTGTACTATTTCCTCCGTGGTTGGCACTAAATTCCTCTTCACCCACCAGACATAATCAACTTGCACAGAGGCTTGCCTAACCCAGAAGAAGAATGAGCACAAAATAGAAGTCATAGGCAAAGGTGGGCAAAGCTAAGGATAATTGACATTTGATCACCCAAGGCTTCCTTTGGTCTTGTGATATTTTCTGAAGCACCTCTCTCTCCTTATTTCTTGTGGTTGTGGTTTGTGAGCAAAGGAATCCAAGTGGGAAAAAAAATATCTTTTTAGACTGGGTAAATCCATCCTATCCTTCCTGTACACGTTTTTGAAGTCCAGGCACATTCAACTAGTATATTAGACTGGTTTTAAGTAGAAGTGATTAGTGATTCAGAATCAGAAAGAAGAACTTGGTTTCATCTGTTCTCCTTCTGAAACTACAATGGGTTTGGTAACTCCATGGACTGCAACAACTTCCTTTCTCACTTTTTTTTCGTCATCTTTATATCTTCCTAAAGTCCAGTCATACCCTTTATCTAACCCTTATCGGCTTATCTGTCGATGCCAAAGTGTCTCAAACGACCTCCAGTTCGTCCTTCATGATGCTCTGGATGCCTGTGGAGTTGACACAACCAATGCCAGAGTAAGAATTTTTGGAACTGTTCTTGTTATTGGGTTTTCTTCTTTTGTTTTGTTTCTGCTCTTAGATTTTTGATTGGATTAATGGAGCAGGCAGCGAGAGAGGATTTCTGTTCTCAGATTGGGAGATTTACAACTCTGGAGAGGCAAACTAGTATTTGCAACAGAGGGGTTGATTTGGGGATAATAGCTTTTCAAATTGCTGCTGAGGATCACTCTCTCCTTTCACAATCTAATGTGCCTTTCCCAGTTGACACTTTCGTTGACAGGCTTGATGATCTTTCTATGGGTTACTTCCCGCACCACAAATTCTCTGCGTCGCCGAAAGATTTCATTGGAAATTTGGAAAGCTACTTGTATGTTCACAAGGTATATGTTAATATGCTTCTCCTACGCTTCTTACTATCTAAAATAAAATGAAGATAGAACTAAAGCTCTAGTTTTTCGTATATGATGAATTGGAACAAGACCCAGAGTGATCCAATGAACTAAAGACTGAAATCTAAGAGTGGAACTCAATTGTTGGTGAAAAACACACAATTTCCATCTACCGGTAGGACCTATTGTTCTTAATTGGAGTCTGTTCATCAAAACAAAATGATTTTCCAATACCTGTGCTGCATTCTGGTCTTAATTCCCTGATCTTTATATGTTTTGAACTCTTTCCCTGCTTGAGATAGTGCAAAGCAATTTCAAACTATTCAACCAATTCAATTCTTCTTATAAATCTCTGCCATTTGTATATGTGTGAATCCAAACCTAAACTCGAAAGGGAAGGGGGGTAAAAAAATTGAAAAACAAACTGGAAGTATTATTCTATAATTCAAAGTTCAATGGTTTTCTAATGGGATGATTTATTTACACAATGTGTGGTTCTATGTTGTCAGGGTTTTCAGAGAAAGAATGTCACAGATCAATCAGGGCCTCAAACTTTATATCTACACTATGTATGCCTCAAACCTTTTAGTTTGTCTGAATCTGTTATTGCTGAAGTGATACTAATTTTGATTGGCATGCTCCTTCACTAATTGATCCTAATGCTTCGTACAGGCTTTAGCAAACCGTTCTGGCTCTGCTCTTATGCTTTCACTTATTTACTCTGAAGTACTAAAGATGCTACATTTATGGGGTCTTTTCAATTTTGACGTCGAGATTGACTTCCCTCATGATCTTACCACACTTCCTAGAGGCTATGACAAGAAAAACAGCGAGATGGCTGATCAACCACATATAATGACATCGCAATCCCTCTTGGTGGAGGTATATATGTGTCTATCAAGTAGTTTTTTTCTTATTCATTTGGCTTCCTTCTTGTTTCCTCATTCTGCAAGTCCAATATGTAAATAGGTACAGAGCCCTGGTTTAAATTCTTCTAGAAGTATTATATTCCTCATGGTTAACAGATAATTGAAATAATCCCGGTGAAATCCTTTCCCACACCAGAAACTGTATAGTGGTATTTGTTACCACAAATAATTGTGATTTATGACCACTATCTTTCCTCTTTTTGATGCTTCTAGGATCCTGACTCAGAATTGTTGATGGTTGTCATGGCCTCAAATCACAATATGATTGTATGTATGTCATATGGAAGTGCATGGTTTGGGGTTACAATCTCCTGCATTGCAAGCACACAAGTGAAGTTTTGATCGCGTATGTGACTCTCACTAGAAATGTTTAGGTGGTATAGTTTCTCTCTGAGAATCCATAAATGGTCTAGGTATCTCTAATGAAGTCAGCAAAGGTACACTCTAGTTAGTTATGTTTTTGGCGAATAGGTAAAACCTAACAATGTACACTTGATCTGATGCAGTACAATTGGGATTATTGAGATCTTCATTAGAGAAGTCCCCTCTACATCATTTTTGTTTTGACAAACATCAAATTGTACCTATTGAAATCCTGCTTAGTTTTAGGTTTCGTCTCTCATGGAAATGTTCTTGTGCAAGATCTTGAGAACTCAAAAAGAAGCCTTCTGGCCATTCCAGTTTGGCAATACCAAAAGTTTATTCCTGAGGGCAGCAGATGCTGCTCATTGCATTGATGGACCAAGCTTGAATATGGAAAGGTTGGTCCAACCCCTACTCATCTTCTCTGTAGGAAATTTTGATAATTTTGAAGTTACCATTTACACTTGTTTAATTTTATACTGATCTCTGTTTACTGTAGCAGAAAATTTGAAATTGAATCTACTGAGGCTTCTTCAGATAGATTAAGACATGGAGTTTGGAATAGAAGTAATGGAAATATGCGGTGTGCATTATCTGGTTTGTACTATTTTACTTTTATTTTACAATTAGTCCATATTGTTGATGCAAATTCATTTATTGCTTATTTATCACCAGCAGTGACAATGCAGGTTTGAAACCTTTTTTTTATTTGTAAAAAAATAAAAAATAAAAAAACCCAAAAGTCAACATTTGCAGAAATATTCATTAGTGTAAAAAATGGAACTTGAGAAAGCCCACACAACACAGTATACACACATTTAGTTCATAAAATACAGTTTCATGGACATTATGTATATAAGAGAATGGCATTTTTATGCTGATCCTGGGTCTTTGGTATGGATGCTTGACTTTATTACAATCGAAGTAGCCATTCTTGCCTTCCTTGGAAAAATATTCTTGAATGTAAATTTCCAGATAATTCTCATTAATATATATAAATAAAAGAAGAGCTCTGGCTTCCTTTGCCACTCATATATCTGCCACCTAGAGGCTCAATAGGGCCCAATTTCTGTGACCAATGAACCTCAAGGTTTCCTGCTCATACATCAAATATGAGCCTTGACAGAATTTGCCAAGTGGCGAAATAGAGCTTTGAAAATTCAGGACTATGAGAGAATGCAAGATAGTGATCGGGATGCATGCCAATATACAGGAGAGTATTTTGATTGAATTAGGCTATGAAATTTGACATTTTGTGTTCAAACTATGTCATCTCTATCCAATGATCGTTATAACCACATCACTTGTCCACATGGCAAAATGGTTGGATTTAACCTCATTTTATGGCCATAGAAACTAAGTGACCTCGTAGACTTGCTATGGACTAAACATCACATTGTTACAATAGCTGTAGTAACAGCCTTAATTTTTGGCATGATCCTATCCATCTCTCTGTGAATATAGGAATCTACTAACCCATACCCAGTGCTTGTTCATATTGTTTCCAAACATGTCAGTAGAAATCTGTTTGATGTTTTATGATCTGACATTGAATGATCCCCTGCTTCACTGCTATTATGCCAGTCCTAATGTGGGAATCATTGCTTTCTCCTGTTTGACAGCTTGTGAACGTCTTATCCTACTGGCATCCAACTCTGATGAATTAAGAGATTATGGAATTCTCCTTTATCACTGTGGGTTTTACAAGGAATCCTTACAGTACCTCAACTCTTATCAGGTTTCAAAGGTAAACTTCTGAGACTTGATTTTAACAATCAAAACAAAAAGATTTTACTTTGGATGACTTGAAAGTTCTTTCATTGTTGCAGAACCATTCCCTTCAAAATGGATCTTCCAATCCTTTCAGCAACCAGGAGGAAGATGCAGTGAATAATCTGATGTTTCGACTCAACCTTGTTTGATGGAACAAGGTTGGGCCAGGCCCTCAAGCACTTATTGACTTCACTGTTTTATATGGAGTCAAGCATTCTAGTTCTGTACATATTATACTGTTATGAAGAAAAAAAATGTGTATTTCAATCATGTAAAAGATCACAAAAGTGGAAAAAAGAAGCCTGAGGCCAACGACGACTCAGGTAACATCTTCTCTGAGAAAAACTGAAACTCAGCTGAAGGTCGTCCTCACTAACTGGCTACTGCTGCTGCTCATTGCTAAGGTCCAAGCCACCACTGCCATTGGACCACATTGCTGAAGAATCTACCATTGTTGGCCGTGACCCAAATTATATTTGTAATTATTGAATGTTAATTTCATATATAAACCAGTTTATATTTAACCCATCTGATTTTGATCTCATTTTATCTATGAAAATTAAGCTATTTCTAATCTGATTATATGTTGAAGCTCAAACTGACAATCCAAAATCACAATTATTATTTTGTAGGTCAAACTTATTGCCATAAAATACCCCCTCTTATTTCCTTAAGTTTCTGCTACAATGTAAGAATTTTCTTGTATTCATGGTTTTGTTTGAAATCTGAAGTGTCCAAAATAGAGTGTGAGAGTGAGAATGGCACAGTGAAGTATATTCCAAGTTGAGAACAGCCCAAAGCTCATATACATATTCAGATGCATATCTATAGATCTGGATTTCAAGTTTCAACAACTGTGATACAAACTCTATTAAAAAAAAAAAAAACAACTATGACACAAAGGACAGAGATCCGTGGAGTATGAAAATATTCAAATGCATGTCTATGTAAGTAGATTGTATTAAGCTATAGCACACAGAACAGAGATCTATGATAAGATTGCTCCATTGTTACCTGGTGGTTCAAGTATGAAAGCGGAAACAGTCTCTAAGGTTGCATAATTCTACCTCCCCAAACCATGCGGTGGCGGGAGCTTTTGCACTGTGGTATGCCCTTAGAACTTTTAGAGATGTCCAACAAAACAAAAATATCAATTCTTTTGCACACAGTGAAGGAAATCTAAGGTCATAGCTACCCTCCCCCACCTCCCCACCCCTTCGAAGTTGATCTAACCCCTAGGTATTCCATCCAACAACAATGAATAGGGAATCTCTTCACAATGGATAAAGAAAAATTTGGTCCTCAATCAAATATATTCATGAAAATTTGGTAGAAATTGGAATACTGAGACAATGGGTTTTCTTTGGAGCACACTCAAGCACTAGAATCCAAGGATTATATGTGTTTTTGCTCTAAGAATGCAGGAGTACAAGGATTGAGGATGAGGATACCTCGAAACTTTGGATCCTTGTGTACTTGAGCTCTGTAGTCCTCATGGGATAGAGCTCAAGTGCTGGTTCCAGAGCTTATTTGCAATAACAATGTTTCAGGACCTGCACTGTAATAGAAATGACTTCTAATCTCATCATCATGAGAGTACCTACACTATTAGTGGGGTTCCATTTGAATATTATGTCCAAAATACATGAAAACCACTATAATCTATTTAATATCCAAGCATATCTTCGAAATGAAATATTTTTTCATGAAAGATTTTACAATTTTTAATGGGTCCCTCACAATTTTTTTGTCAGCCAATGATGGCCCTTGAAACAAAGTCTTTTCTCCCAAATATCAATGTCATTGGATCCCTCTTTTAATATGTGATTGAGATCTAGGATTTTGCAATTTTCTATATATGGTCTCATCTCAAATTTCTTCTTGTCCAATGATGATCCTTGAAACGAAATTTTTTCTTAGAATTTCAATTGACTTGATTTCAATGTCATCAGATACCTCTTTCAAAATTAAGTAGTTTGGAGCTTAGGATTAATTTTTTAAGGTTTTGAGACCTTAGCTGAGGTACATTAGTTTAAGGAATGATTTATGGGTTTAAGGTTTAGGGTTTAGGGTAATACGACTCATACCCAGTCTAGATAGTCCGACAAAGATTGGTTCAGTTCGTCGGGATTTTTTCAGTTGGTTTCGGTCGTTTTCGCCGGTTCAGATTAGGTTTTGACATGCCTAGATTGGCGCCTTCGCCAAGGGTTACCGTTGTAGAATTATTCTCGATCAACTGAGACCTGATAAAATGATCCACGAACTCACGAACTCATCCACCTCCAATTCTTTGTAATCTGAAACAGTAATGTCTTCCTTAACTCCATGGAGGACTGAAACAACAACAACAAAATCCCAACTCGCTTTCTCTTCTTCTTCTTCTTCTTCCAATCATTCAAAACCCCACTCGAATCCTTCACCTCTTATCCCAATCGAATAATCTGTCGATTCCAAGACCTCAAATCAGACCTCAAATTCGTCCTCCACGATACACACGATGATTCACGATTCAACACTATACATGCCCGGGTCATCTCTCTCTCTCTCTTGATATATATATATATATATATATATATGTGTGTGTGTGAAAGAGAGAGAGAGAGAGAGAGAGAGAGAGAGAGAGAGAGAGAGAGAGAGAGAGATTGTTTAATTAATGATTTGGGGGTTTGATTAGCAGGATTTTAGAGAAGGTTACTTGGCTCAGATTCGGAGGTTATCAAATGTGGATAGAGAGTGCAGCATTTGCATAAACAAAGGGGTTAATTTGGCAAAAGCAGCTCTTTACATTGCTGCTGAAGATGATTGTCTCATTTCCCATTCACTGAAGACTCTGCAAGTTGATTCATTCATCGAAAGGTTGAAAGATGTCACTATGGAGTATTGCTTGTCTTACCCTTGGACCTTTAAAAGGCCTCCGGAGGAACTCATCCTCAATCTCGAAAGATACTTATTTCGTTCTAAGGTATTATTGGGCTTTGATTTTGATCTCCTTTGTTCTTTTTATTAATTTTATTCGTTTTGCTTAGTTCTGCTTGAAATGAATTATGAATGACACTATCTGTATCAGTTTAGCAGTTCAGTTTGGTCACCATTATTAGTATCTATGCAATAGTAATTTTTCATGATTTTGTCGAATATACAGGAGTTCTATCTGCTTTTCTTTCTTTCTTTTTAAATTAGTTTTTGATATTGATGAAGCATCTGCATATCTTTTACTATTCTTCGTAGCAATTTATAGTTTTCAATTCTTTATGGTCTATACAAAGTATACATTTTGGTGGACAGAATTTAAGAATAATGACGAAGACAATTTATTACCCATGTTTGTTCATGGAATAGATGTCTTCTTGATAAGGAAGATTTTTCATTGTATTTAGTGTACTTGTCCAAACAAAGTAGATTCTCATTTTCTAATATGCATTTTAAAATCTTAGACTGTTAAGTGGAGAAGCCCACTGCGACCTAGTGGTTGCGGGTTCATGCAGTGGGTATAGTTCAAAATCTCATTTCAGTCAGACTGAAATGAACGAAATACTAAAATTCCACCGAAACATTGTATTTTTTCCATGAGTTTCGCTTGGCCATTTCAGGGGGCAAATGATTGAAATGACTAAAATTTCAATGAAACAATGCATTTGTGTGACCGAAATGAGCAAACTTTTGGAGAAAACAATGCTGATTCTGGGTTTCGCTTCCTGTTTCGTCTCAAAATCAGAGTTTTTGAATTATGGCACTGGGTACACCCCCCTTTTTTTTTTCAGCCATGAGGGGGAAAATCCCCACTAGTATATGAAGTCATCCAAGGTCATAGATTTTGTTGATGTGGGAAAAATTTTTCCCGTGGAATTATTCCATAACATCTCCCTTGTACTTAAACATTTTGACCTATGGATAGTAATGTATAAAAGCATTTTGACAAGGTGATTTAATAGGGAGGGGTAGTATGCTTCTTTTTTTTTTTTTTTTTTTTTTTTGAACTCTTAACTGCTTTCTTTTACTTTTGTTATTTTAACTTGCTATCTGCGCTTCATTAGCTTGCAAATCCTTTGATATCTTCTGTAGATACTAACTATTTATTTTAATGTGGTTCAATTTTTCAGTTTCGTAGAGCAGATTTCAGAAAGCAGACAGCGCCACGGGCTTTATATCTACATTCGGTGTGTTTCTCCCACTCTTCTTTTGTCTTAGCCTGTTACTGTGAAAATCCCACCATTACAGTGTGGTGTGTTCTTCACTGAGTCATCTTAATTTTTAAACAGGTTTTGGCACATCGTTCAGGTTCCGCAGTTATGCTTACACTTATTTACTCTGAAGTGTTAAAAATGCTATGTTTACAGCGATTTCTGAATTTTGATGTATAGATTTACTTCCCTTCCAATTCATAGAGTCTTCCCAGAGCTTACCAAGAGCAGAAAAGCAAAGATGGTGATCATTTACATATAATGACAACACAGTCCCTTTTGGTGGAGGTAAGTATAAACCAGATTTTGTTTTTTTTTCTTTTCTTCTTCATTTTGGGTGGTGTTCATGGCTCCATTTTATTTCCTCACTGCGCATAAGTTGTAAATGTGTATACCAAATTTTGTACTTAGTCCTTCTGGTTCTATATTTTTATATAGGTAATCATCCCAGAAGAAGGCTAGTATTACTTTCTGCAGAATGGTTTGTCTGTTTTTTATGTATTGTCAGATGAAATTTTTTCCCTATTCGTCTATTAGTTTATATTATGGTCTGTAGGACGTCAACAATTGGTTTATCAAAACACGTGATACAACACTACAACAAATAAGATCTCTTAGGTCAAAGGTCAAGTGACGGGTATGAATCTCATCCTCACACAACTGGCGTAGCACATGCAAGATTCTTATTAGATTCTTTTCTATTTACGCACAGTGTGTATACTCACATTTATGTACTAAAATCACATTCCTAGCAACATACAATATGACAACCATATGAACAGGATGTTTGGTCCTATCCCTACTAGCCAAGAATAGTTTTGGTGAAAACCCATGGAACAACTTACAAGCCCAATAAATAAATGCCATGCGTTAATAAAAAATAAACACTTTTATTAAATGAACGGGGTTTTATCGACATACATGTTCAACAATAATAACTTCCACCAACTTCCATATTCGATGTTACACATCTTCCATATGATCTTTGGAAGGAGTGCAGTTCATCAACAAGAAAAGAAACTTAGAATTTTCTGACCTTGTGGAATTCTTTTAATGCTACATTTTTAAGCAGTTTAAGATGAATTTTCAACTGTATGAAACTCTATTTATTCAGATCCATCACAGGAAACATGCAGAGTGGCAGTTTCATAGCATCAATTCAATTGTTTTTAGTCCATTTGAAAAGGGAACATGAATTGGAAGTATGTGGAGCTGTATAAATTTATTGCAAAATTTGCAGGAGCTTGGGAAGCAATTGGAAATCCATGGGAAAATGCACTGAAGATTTCAGGAAATCATTGATATGGCATTGATATGCGTCTTTATCTTTTCCCTTTTCTCTTATCTTGAGCCTCTTTCCTCTTACTTTCATCGTCGATCTTCCATCTTCCATCTTTATCCCATGCCTCTTTATCTTTTCCTTTTCTTATTTTCTTCATTTCTCCTTTTATGTTTGGACCTTTTTTTTAACCTACTTTGTTTTGCATGGATCCTTGTAGCAACTCCATTAAGTTGGGATAAGGCTGATTCTGTTATATTGATTTGGAGGAACACTAGTATGGCAACATCCTTGTAATGTAAAGCTAGGTCACAACTAATCTAACCCTAAATAGGATCACATACTATCCCCAAACAGGTACTGGTTTCAGCCTTATATCAGTTCATGTAGTACTGTATTTGAAAGACTCAAAAAAGTAGCCACATAGATAGAATCTATAAATCAAAGGATAATTCGGATGATGGAGAGTAATCCTAATAGAACTAGAAGAAGAGTGAGTGAGTAATTGACCAAGAAGTAAATTCTATTATAGAATGAAGCAGCAACGGATGAGAATCGAACGTAAACAGTGAAGAACTGAAGTGATAAAACAGCAACTAATGAAGAACAGTAAAGAGTAACTGATGGGTAAAATAGTAATTTCCAGACCAATTTAGTGTTTTGAAATTAGGTCAGTTACTCCAATCGATTCCTGAAATCAGAACATGATTGATTCACAAAACAGAAGTGAAAACAGTAACTTTATAAAGACACAACACAGGATTGATTCAGGCTTTTAAAAGGGAGGCAGAAATGGTCTGATGAATATTTCCAGATCCAGCCGTTGGAATTGGCCCAAATTTGAATCGAGTTTCAATCTAGGGTTGCTGAATCAAAATTTCAGAACGATCGGATGGCTGGGTTTCTTAATCCAAAAAATTGCCTCGTATCCCACCTTCTAGAAACTGGAATCTTGAGTGAAGAATAACACTAGTTGATGGCTGTAATCAGAGATTGAATAATAAAAGAAGGAAGAACCCCAGTAGCAGTAATTAATAATAATAATAATAATAATAATAATAATAATAATAATAATAATAATAATAAGAGAATTTTCCGGGCTTCACACTATAAGACGTCAATCGAATCACACACCAACCCCTTCATCTTGATCAAAACACAAGGAAGAGCTTCAACACTTGAAGTCAGTTTGCAGCACCAAAGTACTCTTGTTCAAAAAATCGTGGGGAGTATTGGTTTCAGTTCCAACACCTTTACCCAGCTGCATAGGCTGGTTGGTCCAAAGGCTTACAAGTCTAGTCGATTTAATTGGAGTTATGGACCTGGCCCCTTAGGTTCATGCGGCTGTATTCTGGCCTAGGAGCCCGTCTACATCACTTTTCATAAATAAGAATTCTAGCAAAGAAGAGAGTTTATATCTCCAAATTTATGTATTAAGTTCTTCAAGCCCAAACTAAGTCGCCATATGCAATTAAATGTCAAACCCTAAATCTATTTGTGATCTTCCTCAACCTGTTTAGCAAGGTCATCTGTTGAACTTAAACACCCATACTATCTCTGGAAGTACCTCCAATGCTTGAAGGTATGGGATTTACTAAGGAAAAGAGGACCAACATGGACCAATCACCTGAAAATGGGAACATTTCTAATAAGAGTGATGGGGTTATGATGGCTCTTTCATGAACAGTTGAACTGCACATCCAAATTATGCAGTGGTCAGTGGAATAAGATTCAGTTCACTGATCCCCACCTTTTGGTACTTCAAAAGGTTGGTAATAAATATAAAATTATATGGTCAGATAAATCTCTGTATGTGGTACAGCACAGTTGGATTCTTCATTTTCACTTATTCAAACAACCTTTGTCAACTTTTCATTTCCCTTATTTCATCCAACATCCTCTTTATCAGGTTCTTGCTTCATTTTCGGTTTTGTGCTGTAGTACAGATCCTGAAAAATTTGAAGGAAGCATTCTGGCCATTCCAGTGTATTCATGCCAGGAGCCTATTCTTAAGTGCTGCCAACTGCATTAATGGACGAACCACTGTAGAAGAGAGGTGCTTTGCCCCCTAAAACATTGCTAACAAATTTTTATAAATTGAATACTATAGTTTGACTACTCATATTTTTGAATCATTAGTTCCCCCCCCCCCCCTTTTGTATATTTACTCTGGCGTTGGTTTTGAGCTTGCATCTGCTAGGGCTGCTCGTTCTAGGCTGGACCGTGGACACTGGACTAGTTTACCTTATGGAGATATGCGGCATGCATTATCAGGTCTTCTCTGTTTCCATGTTTGTTTAGTATGATAGCTTTCAGTTTTCACGAATTGTTATTTCTCTTGTAAGGGTAATTTTTGAGTCTTTATATCAAATGCAGATTGGATTCTATTTTCTTTTGCATGGTGAATTATTGTTTTATTCATTTAGGTTAAGATTGGTAGATTTTAAATTTTTATTTTCTTGGGTAGGCCTGTATTACACTTATTTGATTTTCAATCCTGATAGTCCTAGAAGTTAAGGAAGAGTTTGTCATTTGAGGGTCTCTGGTGAAAGGACAATGGTTGCTTCTTCCATGATGAGATTTCTCTTTAAACCCTAGATGATATGGTGCTTTTGAACCATATATGTGATGCATAGAGCCCTAGTGTAAAATTGGGTATGCCGTGCCTCCACCCTCTTATCTTCTATTCTGTGTTCAAGAGAACTTTAACTGGAAGCCTGGAACAACCATATAATGCAGTAGCACTTGACTGGTTGCACCAGCATCACTGGCTTTGGAAATCCAGATCCAGAAAGAACCTATTCTTCTATTTCCCTTCTTCTTTCCCTCCTCTATTTTTCTGTTTTATCTTCTGATTTGTTCTTGAATCTGAAATTTATTGATGTACAAAAGATCCTACCTGGGATTAGATCACTTGTGATTTGATCTTATATTACATGGAGTTTCCAAATAAAATTTCACCTCCTAGGAGGACGCCTGTTGTGAACCACCACCCCTCCTTCGATAAGAGTAATTGGGGAATGTGAGAGAAACTTAATAAATTAAATAATACCATGGACAAATAATTTGGGACTTACAAAAACTCCAAGTAGGACAGTCTTTGTGGAAAGAGGGAGTAACAAAGTAATTTATTGAACATGGAAAAAAGATACAAAAAGTTAAGAGTCGTAAAAGAAGCTAATAAGGAATAAAATTAAGTTAATGATCCTTGTCTTGACAACCTCCTGGACTGAGAGATTTTTCACCATGTTATCACCTGACCTGCACCCGATAGGAGTGAGATGTTCATTGAGTGGCACTAGACTGCCTCCCTCAAAAGAAATATGACTATCTCCAAGATCCATCATCGTCCACCATCCATCCAATCACATCAGATTAATAGCCTTTGATGATTACCTTTTGAAAGATCTTGTTGCAGCATATTCCTCTGCCCAGGAGAAAGGGGCTGAGAGCTCAGTCCTTCTAAAGTGACTTACCCCAAAGCCAGTATCTTCTTGTCTACTTTTAGCTTAGTATATTGTTATTATAGGCATCTGTTTTGTACCTTATTAAGGTCAAAATTTTAACTGTATACTTTGTAGTTCTCTCTACATGTCACTTCCTCAAAAACTAACTTGTGGATGAATCATTTACTTCATACTGAAAGAAGTTTTCTTCTCTACCGTATGTTTGTATTCTTGTCATCATCTCAACATATTCAGGAAGTTCTCATGTAGGAATTATTTCTTTGTCCCCTTTGACAGCCTGTGAACGTCTGATCTTGCTGAACGTTGATTTTACTGAATTGAGAGATTACAGCATTTTACTTCATCATTGTGGATTGTATAAAGAATCACGAAAATATCTACGACGGTATCAATCCCTTTCAGTAAATTCTGTATACTTTGCGTGGGCTATTAATGTTTTTATGCATAGATGAAGTTAGAATATTTAATATTGGAGCTCTATTTGCACTTTTGCAGAATTATTGTGGACAAAAGCATTCTAACGATATTGTAAGCAAAATGGAGAAGAATGCAGTAGATAAACTGATGGTTCGTCTCAACCTCATTTCTATGGAGGAAGGTTGGACTAGTAGGCCTCCTTATGCCGAAAGTATATACCGTTCTTCTCTAAACCATTAGAATAAGTGAAGCATCATAATTATTACCTCAGATCCTCAATTCATGGTTCTGTTAATAGCTTTTTCTTTTGATTATTTATTTATGTAGTAGCTTTCCATTGTAAATTAGTCCGAATCTGAATAAGCTAATTGGGAACTTCTATTTTCTTTTAAAGATTTCAATTTTTTTTTTTTTTTATATTTAAATTTGGTATTAGCGCCCTAGGGTGGTTAGTTTCATTTCTTTAAAAATTTCAGGTTTTGTTTGGTATGCATTCCTATTCTGAGAACGTAGAATGATAAATTTGGTATTAGGGCCCTAGGGTTAGTGTCATTTCTTTAAATTTTAGGTTATATTTGGTATGTATTCTCAAAAAGTAGAATGCATTCTTCACCGAGAATGCGAACACTGTTTAGATAAATGTTTGGTCAAAATCCATTCATTTTTCAGAATGCTTAGGCATAACATCAAACGCTCATGGGCTAAACAGAGCTCCGAAGCATTGGATTCGAAATGACAGTCAGAAGTCCCAAAAAAAAAAAATATATATATATATATATATATGTTTGATACTTTGAAAGATAAAATTCTTGATCAAATTAAGAATCCCAAAACATGGAATCTTACTCATCTTCGAGTCTACTCAACACGCAAACCCTAAAGTTCAATCTTAAGACTATAATCCCTTGTCTCCAAAAAGAAGTACATCTTGACCATTAATGACAATTGCATCTAATTTTTTTGGAGGGACGACACCGTTAAAGATCATGAACTACAGGTGCTTCTGAAAGAATCATGGAAGTCTGGAGTTGGGAGTCAAGGATAAGCAAAAACGTGAATGTCGAATGGGTTTTTACCCCATTCCAAAACTATTTCTACTCTTAATAACTTTCAAAGATTCCAAAATGTGAATATACCAAACTGTGTTCTTGATGTTCTAGAATGCATTCTAGTCTCAGAACACATTGTGAGAATGCAAACCAGGGCTTCCCCTAGAACCTAAAGCTTCTCTATCTTCTCGTTCATGTATACCTTTTTTTTTTTCTTTTTTGCTAATAACAGGTATCAAACACAAATTTGAGTGGACCTAAGGAGGTAAGAGGAGTCGAATTCAGAATCACACGCTTCCCCTTTGGGTTTCATTCATATATAGCAAACATAACCTATATGTGCCTTTTTTTCAAAACAAAATTTAGCATACACTCACGCTGCCCACTCCAGTCTAATGCTGATTTATGTCTCTATTCCCCCCTCAACCCCCCCCCCCACCCCAACCCACCAGTCTTGAATGAAAACTTTGATTCATGGCTGGCATTGTGTTTGGGAAAAATGTTGAGGATCATAATTATGGCCCATTAGGCCACACGACTGTTTGGCTCGCTCTAGTACATTGGGCTAATCGTTAGATAAAAGAAGAGGGGTGTTCTTAGGGTTTCAATGGAAAGTGTGGAAGGTGAAGGAGAGATTAGAAGCAGGTCTGTGCTGTGAGTCTGTGACAAGCAACAGACTTTTACCAGCAGGACAAACTGGAGCCTTCCTAATTAATACATAAATTGGTAAGTTGGATAGGTAAGGATGGTGTAAATTAACATCTGAGTCTGAAAATAGGCTTCACTTGCCCCTTAAAGCCCCAGAATTATCAAGACAGATCCGTTAATACTCTTGAATATTTACAGGTCCATTTGGGGAAAATGTCACTCCACGACGGACACCGTCCATTTGACATTCCAAATAATTTTTATCACGTTGCAGGATGACGTTGAAATCTCCACTGTCAGATGTTTCATAGGATGAATGTCCGGATTAGTCACGTATTAAATTTTACTCCCAAAATCTTATATATAGGTTTACCGTTTACTCTCTCATATGTATATCCATGCATCATCGGAAGTGGATCAAGTTTTCGTAAAAGAAGCATTCTCCTATGCTATTGATCCACATATACGGAAATCATACATAAAAAAAAATCATATAGTGGATTCCATATGTGTGAATCTGATCGTACAAAAATGATTCTCATACAAGAACTTGATCCACACTTTATATCATCTCTTTGGCCATCTCAGATTTCCTATTGCATTTGTTATCCATTTACTAGATTTAAATTGTGCTGAAACTTGATATGTTGACCAAGGACCTCAGAGTCTAAGTGTCGACAAAAGGTTGGCCTTCATATGACATAACATGTAGCAAGTATCCTTGGGCCAATGAGATATCCTTTCCTAGATGGAATGATGAGGAAACAATCACCCCTCCTCCCACCCTTCTAAAAAACAAGGAGAAACAAATTAACATTAAATGGATTTTAAGAATTATTTGGAGCAATGGCAAAACATCTTTTAGGTGATTGGTAATTGGTCTCTCAATTCTTGGCTGCATTTCTTAAGGATAGGTGATCCCACGTCCCCCCCCCCCCCCCCCCCCTTCCCCCACCCCTGGAGCGGTCCTAATGCACACGGTGAACAGGATTGTGAACAGATTCTCGTTCACCATGGTCTCAAGGGAACTTGGTTCACACAAGAATATAAAACAAAAAGGGAAACCCGATGCCTACTTACTTGTTATAGTAATCTTTCCCTCTCTGACCTTAACTTCCTGCACCACAATTGTCACTTGGCAAATTAATGGGGCGAAAAATGTTTTGGATAGGTAGATCTCCATATTCTCTGCTCACATGGTAAATTTTAATATCCAGAATATGCCATATTGAAAAATATAAATTTAAAAAACTAAAGCTATAAGAGAGTGTATAATATTTGTCAGAGTATTGAAGCATGCATGGACATATAGGGGTGCAAGGTTCAAATACTCGGTAAAAGTCACGGGAATGGTCAGAGTCGCTACCATCAGATAGATCTACATTTTTTTTTTTTTTTGAAGAATCCATTTTTAATTATGATTTTACCTAAGGGTGTTAATCAGTCCGGTTTTGGTTTAAACGGTGTGGATCGGTTTGGTTCACATTTATTTGACTAAAAGCAAAACCGCACCATTTACTAAACGGTTCCACTTTCTGAAACCGTGGCCTTTTAGTAAACGGTTTTGGTTTCCACGGTTTCTAAACAATGTCGGTTTCACGCTTTTAAACGATTTCAATTTCGTTTTATTCCATACGGTTTGTAAAACGGTTCACAATCGATTTGTTATAACTTGCAACCATCTCTAAATTGAAGATCATAAGCTTATCAAAAAATAATTGGCAACCACAAATAAGAGATTCTATATTAACGATGGTATGTCTTAATTTGATAATCTAATGTTATTTCTTTGCATAGTCATTCTCAAACATATAGAACTAATATCATACAACATCCAAATCCAGTCTTCTACAGCATAAAATATTAAAATGACAGGTGGTTCAGCCAAAACACCCCATCTATGATAACATAATAACATAGTAACATATATGAATTACAAATTCATGATCTAAAGCCTAAACTTGAACTGAATTGTAATAAATCATACCAAAGCAGGATGGGCACTTAATTTAATTGTTAATTGTTATACAGATTACTGCCCCTTCTTTATTTAATTGTTATACGGATTAATCGGATCAGTTTAAACGGTTTAAAAGGTTTTAAATGGTTCGGTTTAAGCGGTTTTAATTCGGTTTGAAACCAACGGGTTCCGCGGTTAAAATCGACCCAACCCGTTTAGCTAATCGGCTTGAAACTTAAAACCATAACTGCACCATTTACTAAACGATTTTGCTGTTTCGGTGTAAACAGATCGATTCAATTTCGATAAATGGTTTTGGTTACAAATTCACATCCTTAATTTTACCCTTTAACCAGGCTTTATCAATTTCACCTCCAGCAACATGATTGCACGTTTAACTAATCGGGCTTATGTTTGTGGGATATGGTCATGTTTATAATCGGTCAGTTAGGCTCATACTTTAATCGGGCTAAACAGGTCTTAGATTGGCTATTGAGTTGTTTAACTCTAAACAAGTCTAAATGGACCTTATTTAAAATTGATCTCTAAAGTAAGGCTGCAGGGGAATGTTAGAACTCCCCATGGGTTTGGGTTTGAGTTTGAAACCCTATTGAGGAAATCACACAGAGAAACAAAAACACAAATCTAATAAAATTATAGAGGATTTAATTGTACCTTTCACCAAGTATGTTGAAGAATATTGATATTGGTCATTCCTACTTTCGCTCTCTTGGCTTGGCTATGGATTTTCTACAGCCCCTTAAACCTTCTCGGTTCTCTCACTTTAGTGGTAAAGTAGGGAAGAGTGAATAATGGTTGTAGGGACCCAAAACCTAGTATTTATAATATTATCATGTATCCAAAACCCTAAACCACAATGAGTTGAGCCAGCATATCCCTAAACTTGAGAGTGGATCGAATCGGTTCATGTAATTTGACTCTCACCAATTTTATCAACCCGAATAATTAATTTAGTCCATAAATCCAACAATATCCCACTTGGGCTACATTAATTATAAGGATGTCTTTTAAATTGATGTGGCCATAGAATCTTTTTACATTAACCACTCTTACTGTGATTCAGTTGAAAAATCACTCACATCGAATAACAGCAGAAGATACACCTCAATATACAGCATACAACTTTCTGTTATTACAAACATAAGTAAGTTTCTTTACACGAATCTATGTGGGATACCATCATAAAAACATTGACATATCCTCAAATTACACTGTTGTCATTCCATGTAGGTCCTTAACTGTGATATTAACATTCACTGTGGCAAATCGCCTTTAATCTGTGGTTAATATCTAACTATGGCTTTCCGTCTATAAACTATGACAAATATTGCCTATGAACTGTGACAAATATTGTCTTAAAATGTGACAAATATTACATTTTGAACTGTGGTAATATATTGCCTATAACTAAGACATTACTACCTATAAAAACATTCTCAAATGAAATCATAAACCAAATATTTCAAGAAATAACTGTGCATAATGTAAATGCTAAAACTTAACCATAATTCATCAAACTGTGCCTCAAAACATACGGGCTAAGGTTCAAAACATAAACAAATGCTAAACAAAACCAGAGCTCCCACTAATCAAGCATTTCAAATAAATGTATGTAAATAAATCCTAATTACTTAATGGGACCAATTTTTACTTGCTCTCAATTGCTGGTGATCAGTCTACCTCATCCTTTCTTGGTATCATCCTGCTTATCAGCCCAAGAATTCTTTCTCTTCTCTAACCATTTCTTGAAAATAAAACAGTCCTTCTTCACATGTCCTTTCTTATAGCACCAGAAACACTCTACGTTGTTGGTATTCTCTTCATCCTAAGCCTTTTGAGATGTGTCATGATCTTAAGAGATATTAGTCCTATCATATGGCTTGATGCTTCCTCTGTTGAAAAAATTTTTGTTCCTTCTGCTTGGTCCGCCAGAAGATCCCTTGTGGAAAGTTGCATGTGCACTCTCAAACCTAGTTTGTTTCAATTTTTCTTCCTCTTGAGTGCAAATGGAAATGAGTTCATTTAGGCTCTAATCACCTTTCAGTGCAATTTAGGTAGATTGGATAACCTTATACTGACTAGGGAGGGTATTCAGTGCAATGTGTACAATATATTCTTCATCGATCTGTATTCCAAGATCCTTAAGTTTACCAACATCAGTAGCTACACCCAAAATATATTCTCTAACACTCCCACATCCATCATACCTTGTATTCATTAGCTTGGTCATCAATGTGGTTTTCTCAGCTTTCTTGTTGTGTTAAAATCTAGCTTTAATAGCATCTAGGAATTCTTTTGCAGTGTCTTTGATCTCTATGTTCCCACGTATAATTTCAGGAACTGTCTTTTTTAAAACCAGTATGTACTTCTGTTTGCTTTAGTCCATTTCTTAAACTTGGTTCTTTCAACACTTCTGCTCGAGTCTGTGAGATGCTCAGGTTTAGGCTCCCTAAGTGCCAAGTCTAATTCAATAAGACCTAAATGCAATTTTAATTCCTCCACCCACTTTTGATAGTTGTTACCAATAAGCATTGAGATGGAAGATACATAACTTGAGGGAATGACCATTTTACTACAGTAATAACAACAACACAATACATGCCAAATATCAAAATATAAATCATAATATAAAAGCATGTAATACCATCAATATATTTTAAATAAAAGTTACAACTAAAAATGTATCACTATCCTTTGGGGCAGGAATTAGCTAATGCTCTTATATTTTTCTTTTAACTGTGAAAACAACATTAACTTCGGAATTCAATCACCTTTGGGCAAAAGAACTCTAAATTCAATGTCCCTTTCTGAAATATGGATTATTATCCTCAAACCTTGATGACATAATCTTTGGGAAAGTATCACGTTTACTGTTGGGGAAGATACAATCGAACTGAATGTACCACTTTGGTGGGTTTCACTCAGTGTTATCATATCTTTATATTCAAAACATACATATAAATATGTCACTAGGACAACAATAATCATACAGGAGTCACAACCGCAACTACATTCCTATCATTTGGGCTAAGAATGCACTGGTCCTCTCGTAAATTCATATTTACTGTGAAAAGAACAATAACTTTTGAAATCCTCTCACCTTTGGGCTTAGGAACCTCTAGGTTACTGTCATTTTCTTAACTTTGGTGACATCACCTTTGGGCAAATTTCACCTACATTGCTACCCTGTGGAAAATCATGGAATAATAAGATGTACCACTTTGGTGGATTCCACCTCATCTTTTCATGGTTTCCTAAAAAATTACTTTGCAACTAAGAATGAGCGGAAGCTTACACCCTTTTTCATATTAACATATCTCAATTTAAAAATTTTTCTTAATTTCATGGTAACCAATAACATATATATTTTTCAAAGCATTGATTTATGCCCTTTTTGTTTCAATAATTGAAACTAAATACAACATAAATTTCAAATAAACATGTCATATTAAAAATTAGATCATTAAATGTGGCCCGAAACAAGAATCCAATGCAAAAAAAAAACAGATTTCAATTTGGCCTTAAAACGAATCTTTAAATGAAATTTAAAGTAGTTTAAATAAAAACCCAAAATGACCAAAAACCAAACAAGCCTTTAAGTTTTTTTTTTTTTTTGTCAAAACAAATCAGCCTTCGCTTGCAACTATTCTGCAAGTTTTTTTTTTGTCAAAAGAAGTCAGCCACCACCGACTTGCAACTATTCTGCAGGTTTTTTTTTCTCTCTCTCCTCTGGTAGCCTTTTTCTGGCAGCGCGTGCCGGCGCGTCCAAAGGTTTTCGATGACTTGGGGCATACCGCTGCGACCATATTTTCGTGATCTACAACTTTCGTGAAGAAAGTTTTTCCATACAGGATCTTTAAGTGATGGTAAAATTATAATTTTCATGATTTTTTTTAATCAAATCAGGTTTTAAATAATAATCAAAATCCTCATGTACAAGAAAAATTCAATCGATTCTTGTTCCATATGGTCTGCTCTGATACCACTTGTTAGAACTCCCTAAAGGTTTGAGTTTGAAACTCTATTGAGGAAACCACACAGAGAAACAAGAACACGAATCTAATAAAATTATAAAGGATCTAATTGTACCTTTCACCAAGTATGTTGAAGAAGATTGATATTGGTCGCTCCTACTTTCGCTCTCTTGACTTGGCTATGGATCTTCTACAGCCCTTTAAACCTCCTTGGTTCTCTCACTTTAGTGGTAAAGTGGGAAATAATGAATAATGGCTGAAGGGACCCAAAACCTAGTATTTATAATACTGTCCTACACCCAAAACCCTAAACCACAATGGGTTGAGCCAGCATATCCCTAAACTTGAGAGTGGACCGAACCGATTCATGTAATTTGACTCCCCATTTAATCAACCCGAATAATTAATTTAGCCCATAAATCCAACAAGGAATACCAATAAATGGGCATTAGAAAAACCTTAAAAATCCATAGAATGACCTCTCAAGTCAATTGTCCTCGTAAGCTGAAATCTACCTAACAAAGAAAATGGCAAGTACTTGGGACTTGGGCCTCGGGGTTAGAATTGGAATTTCAAACAGGTCTGGCTTAGTTGGTCGGGCTTATAATCAGTTGGTCTAATCAGGTGACCGACAGGTATGACCTTTCCACTAAGTAATAATTGGGCCGGGTTGAAGCCTAACACGTTTTATCAATACATTGGTTTTTTTAGACATTTTATCATCTTTTGTACCGATACCACTGCATCAATAAGATACCGATACTTTGAACCATGAAGTACGGTGAACCATCGTATGGTAAGTAGTAAAACAATGTAGGAATTTATCAATACTAACCCATGTGTAATAGGATTCCAGTATGGATTCAATTAACAAGTGCTCAACGAAGCCCAGTTGTCCTAATCCATGTCTATCTCTTTAATCCTTAGCCCAATCCAAGGCCCAAGATCTTAACTCAATCTGAATCCAAACTTAGTCAGGTTGGTGTCATCAAACAAGTGTTTTTAAAAGGCCATGATTACAAGGGATTCAGCGACAGGCTTTTGATTCTCTTAAACTTATGTCGTAAATAGGCATTCAAGCCCATTAGGCAATCTTGCTGCATAAATACTAGGGGTGCATATGGGCCGGGTTGGCTCGGAATTCTTCAAATATGCCAAATGAGACCAACAAAACCTACTTTAATCCATTATATAATATGAAAGGCAACATATTATATATATATATATATATATATATTAAACAATTATTTATATAAACTATAAATCATATTATATAACCAAGGTTAATGTCAGGGTTGGGTTGGGCCCTGGTTGAGGCTTTTTCAACTCTAATCCGTCCTCAGGGTTAGAAATCAGAACTCAAGTCCTTATTGAGCTTAAAGTGGGCCAGAGTGGATTTGGATTGTCAAAGCAAAAAAAAAAAACCTTTAATAAATACAAGGAAAAATTACATGATTACTCATTTTTGGGTTTTCCTTTACAAAATTATTCACAAAAAGTTTTGGTTAACAAAAATATCCAAAATTAGGTTTGAGTTTACAAAACTATCCACCCAAAGTTTTAGTTAACAAAAATACCCAAAATCAGGTATGGATTTACAAAACTACCCAAAATAGTGATTCTTCATCTTCCACATATAATCATGTATTTTTTTATGATTAAAACTTTGAGTGGGTAGTTTTGTAAACCCAAACTCAATTTTAGGTATTTTTATTAACTTAAACTTTAAGTGGGTAATTTTGTAAAGGGAAACCTAATTTTGGGTATTTTTGTTAACTGAAACTTTTGATGGATAATTTTGTTAAAAGAAATCTAGAAGTGAGTAATCATGTAATTTTCCCTAAATACAATAGTAGAACAAGCCGTAGGCCCAAGATCGATCCATTAAGGTCCAACATAATAAATTGACTAACATTAGTTCTTTTGCCCCACTAAATTGAAGTTAATTGATTGGATTACGCATATGATATCAGCTCTTAGAGCCTAACCCCAACCCCTAGCCAATCTAAGGCCCACTTGGCTAAACTACCTTAAATTAGTTTTAGGGAAAACCTTCTCTATGAAATGCTCAGATCCCACTTTACTATTTGCACTTGCAGGTGTTTTTATTGGCTTGATCTCTTGCATGCATAAGAGCCACACTCCTCAAAGAGAACCAACCTGCATTGTATTATAAAACCTAATGTACATACGCCCAACGTAGGAACCATCTGATTAGTTATAATCCTACAACTTCAATCTTTGATCCATATGAACTACAACAGAAAAACTTGAGTTGAATCATGCCCGGTTCAGATCAGCCTAACTCGAAAGGCACTCTTACTGAAATGAGATGACCCACTGCCATGATCTCAACCCATGATCGCTGAGTCGGCTAATTTTAAATTTGAGTCGCTTACCGTACGGGGGTTTACCGTAGGGGTTATGATGATTAGATGGAGCACCTTTTTTTCTTAAAAAAAATTCTCAAAAAAAAAAATAATAAAAATAGATTTAATATGTCATTTGATTAGACTGAAAGTGGGGAACAGAGAAACAACAAAGGTCACAGTTAAAGCAGAGAGAGTGTAGTGTCCCGCCAGAAACCCCAATAAGATCCAAAAAGGAAGAGAAGAACAGGAAAAAGGCCGAAATCCCGGATCTGGAAAGGTCAATAATCCATGACAAGACCCGATTTAAAAACAACCACCAAAATAATGACACATGTCAGTTACTGTAGATAACACAGTACTGGACTCAGAACGTAGACCTCTTGGTTTGCTTTGCTTGCCATGCCACCACTATCAGACGATAACCACTAAATACCAAGAACAATAATAATAGAGATAGGGAGAGAAACTAAATAGTGAGAAGTGAGAAAGATATAGAGAGAGAGAGTGAGAGAGAAAGGTCTCGCATGTCGAGGTCGGCCTCGAGCCCCGTGAGGTGACCACTGGCCCAAGAAAACCCGGGATCTCTCTCGTACTTTTGTTGCTTCCAACACGACCAAGGGCCCCACCACAAGAAGTCCGAACCACCCAACCCAAGCATCAACTCTCTCTCTCTCTCTCTCTCTGTAAAAGTTCAGTTTTGAATATACGTAACTGCACACGTGATACTGTCTTTTGAACCCTTAGATTCTAATATATACATTCATAAAAAGGTATATTCTAATCCAACGATCAGCCTGTAACTCCTTGAAACTATTAATCAGGTGCATTGGGGCTCGGGGGATCGGGTTAGGTAGTGTTTGTTGGCTTTTGGAGGAAAAATCTGTTAATTAATTAATAACCCATAAATAAATGAATGAATTCAAAGAGGAAAGGCTGCAAGCGCCGCTTTCTTTTTCTTTACTTTCTCTCTCTAAAAAATAATAAATTTCTTCTTTTCTCACGGAGTTTGCTTTTATATTCACTGTTATTAGTGTACTGCCTCGGTAAAGTAATGAATTATGCATTTTATCCCCATCAAATGACATGACACTATGGCTCTCTCTCTCACTCTCTCTCCTTCACTCTCTCTCTCTCTCTCTTTCTCTATCTATCTATCAATCTATCAAACTCAGCTTTTTCATCTTTTCCGGGCTTTTCATCTTTCGGCAATCAGAATTCACAAGTGATGATTGTATTTCTTCCCGTGCCTTTTTGAAGCATGCATGGGTAGGACCCACCAACCCAGGCATATCATTATCTATCACTATTAGGGTTTTGGCTGCCGCTACTAAATCGGCCATGTCCAGTCCTACCCATGCATATCATTATCTATCGCTATTAGGGATTTGGCTGCCGCTACTAAATCGGCCGTGTCCAATTTCTCCATATCCAGGTTTTAAAATTTGGAATCAGTCTCGGGGTTATTTTCAATTGGATCGAATCAGTTGGAATCGATTGGGTTTGTGTTGATTTCATCGATAAATCAGTGGATGAAGTATAGGTAAGAGGTAAAATGATTAAAAAAAAGAATTTAATTTAAAATCAAGGGTATTTTTATCTATGTAGAGAGATCTGGATCAATATTAGATTGGTATCATTCAGGATTCTATTTGATCGAACAGATTTATCATCCCTTTTTTTCAAATAATGTTTTAAACCGATACACTTTTATACCAATCTGATCCAATCCAATTTTCACAACCATGACCTATATCAATATTGATTATGATAGAGATCAATGGATACATAATATATTTGAGTTTTTAATAAAAGATAGTGTTTTGATTCAGCATTGGATTCATATGAGCAGATATGGACAATTCATGTCAATATTCGGATCATATTAAGAGTCAAATCGATCTCGATTAATTCCCTCTAATGCCCATGTGCAATTTTGAGTATAGAGGAGAAATATCATGTGAAACTCATCAAATAAGAGATTGACATTTAAAATATTTCTTACGTGGTGCTACAGTAATTCGGGTGAAGGACTGAGGCCACTATATGTAATTTCAGTTTTGTGCTAGCGTTGTGAGGATATTTTTCCTTTAATTATAAGAATCCCTAATCATGGTCTTAATCGAATATAGTGCAAGGCTCAAAGCCTCAATCCCAATGAACCCATCTCGGATCCAGCCAGTTTCTTGCATTAATGCTGATCTTCATATACTGGACTTAGTTTATTCTCTTATGTTTCAAAATCATCAAGTAATTTTTGCTTAGTACTAATTATGGTGCATGGAGGTTTTTGGCGATGAATTTTCCAATAAGGGGGTTATTTAAGTTAATTCGCTCAATGGAAACAGGAAATTGATGCTTTTCTTTTCATAAGATTTTTATTTTTATTCTTTTTGTATAAAGAACAATATATAAATGGAGACTTTATTAAAATGAGAGTATATACATGTATCGTGGTCATTTTGCACCCATGTGTTTGGGCATAGTGTTAACACACGGCAAAGAGAACTCTCCTAAAAGTTAATAACAATCAACAATTTTAAAAAGAAAAGACTTGTCCTAAAAAAAATAAATAAATAAAACACCTCTCAACAAATTAAAATAGGAGAAATATATATATATATATATACATATATTTTTTTTTTGACACGCTTTAAAATCCAAGAAAATATTCTTTTAACATTCAAGCATAAACCCCATTTAAACTCATTCATCACCGTTAACACTGAATGATAAGAACATATAGCCTCTTACAAAAAAAAAAAAAGATGATACCATATAGCCAGTTAGCCACTGTGGGATCGGCTCAAACTGGTGTATTAGTCAGAGTCTGTCAATATTGCCTTTATTTGTCTTAAAAATTAAGTTTTTTAATGATTTCATCCATATGATATAACCGACATAATCAATCAGATATTGAGATCAGTCTTAGTCAATACCAATATGATATGACTGATACGAACCAATACCTAAAACTACCATCTCCACCATTGAAAATATGTTTTAGTACAAGCGCATGCATAGGTACTTGCTCAATTTCGCCACCAAAAATAAAAAATAAAATACTTGGTTAATTTCTTGACTTCCAAAATAGCTCAACTTTATTCAACTATTAAATATCTTTTTACCTTAAAAAAAAAATCCATTTAGTAAATATGACGCCAAACAGATGAGGTGTTGGTATTGGGTAGTAGCTAAATAAAATTTGTTAGATAGGTGTTGGACCATAAAATTTGGCTAAAACTTTGGTCCTAGCTCAAACCTTTTGTGCTACCTTAGGTTTATTCATATTTTCTAAATTAATTTATTTAAAAAAATAGCATAATATTAAAGCACAAGCTATTATAATAATTCAACAAAAATATAGAGAAGAGTTGGAAATTTGTATATTTTTAGAAAAATAAAAAATTATGTCGTACGATCAATCGCATATCAATTCTTCAAAAAGGTTTTATGCACAATCATACATGATACATAATAATACACAAAAAACATTTTCGCATGGGGATGACGGTTTATAGTGCACTCCATCAATCTCCACACAACCTTTTGCCAAACTTTTAAGGAAATAAATTAATGGTTAGTTGTTGGTTGTTGATGGATATTAACCCAATACTTAGGCTCAAAGTCCTTAACACTAACAACTTAGCAAGGTCGTTAATTGCAACCAAAACCCTATTACCAACCCTAAAAAAGGCTGTGTCTGCTGTCGGGAGCTAGAAAGTCTAAGCTAGCCTCATACGTTGCTATCCATAGCGTTCAAAAGGAGAGTAAGAGACAGTTTTGTTCATTGTTTCACACTCACATTTAACAAGTTAAATTTGGGACCAGAGTAGAGAGGGACATCTACGAATGAGAACCAAAAGGAAGTTACTAATGCCACCCTTTTCTTGCGTGTCCACAGCTAGCCCTCTCTTTTCTCCTGCCTTATAGTTAGGGTGTTCCCCCAACTCCACAGTATGTGATGATGTAGCAATATAAGATTATATATAGAGGCCCACACTCCACAGTCCACACCACTTTATCATGTACTTACTATGCGTTTATAGCCGTTGGATGTTCATCAAATGATGGATTTTTGAACGTGTGGGACCTTTGGTTATAGGAAGAGAAAAGATATTGTTGGTGGGACAAGTGGAGAAAGAGGAGAGTGGGTCATTGGTCCACCAAAAGACCTGACTGTGAAAACAGAGTTTTGCTTAGAATGATGAGTGTGTTACAACCAAAAGACAGATGGGTTTGTTTCCTTGGCACTTAAGAAAAGTTGCTTCCATCTAACAATGCGAACCAACGAAAAAAAGGTCCGGGTGGGTCTGCTTGGGAACTTGGCCTTGCTGGCTCAATCACCCTTGGATTTGGGTCAGGTCACTTCAGTTTGGTATAGAAATTTATTCAAAGAAATGTATATGGTCATACATAAGATCTCCAAGATTTCCTTTAGCTAATGCAAATCAGTCTACCTAACAAAGAAAGTTTCATGGTTTGGTTTTCCACATAACGGTATGGAAAAAAAAAACAAATTTAATTCAACTAGGTATAACCAGATCTCAAAACTTAAATTGTTAAGAAAAGATAATGTCAATGTATTCATTAATAATTCAATACTCTCCAGATGTGAAACTCATGTGACATACAAAAGGAGATTTTATATTGGGAAAAGGTTGGGTATACCGCTAATATCAAGTATGCTAGCACCTCACAAATCGTCTACAATTCCGATCTCGTACAATTCCTTGCAATACCACCTTCAGGCGGTGGCACGTGTATTGATACCAATACAATGGTCTAGATCTGGTACAACTAATAAAACATTAAATCAGTGAAGAGGCATTTAAATCAGATCTGAACCATTGCATTGGTATCAATACACGTGTCACCCCCTGAAGGTGGTATTTCACGGAATTGTACGAGATCGGAATTGCAGACGATTTTTTTCCCCCTTGTGTCTATCTCTCTCTTTCCTTTTTCTGAAATGACCCTCATATCCTTCCTGAATGATACTCCATCATGTGTTCCTATAGTGCTATCCGCTAGCATACTTGATATCGGCGGCATACCTATCCCTCTCCCTTTTATATTAAGTAACTTTTTTGTTAGAGCAAACACTAAGAAATACGAAAATAAACTAAGATAGATCGCACAACACATAGAGATTTAATGAGGTTCACAAATCAGTGTAGTGTGTTACGTCCTCGGGCGAAGAAGAAGATGTTTCACTATGCAGAAGAGATATTACACTCAAACAGTAACGAGAAAACTCGCCCTGAAAATCCTTGCTCGAAAAACCCCTAACTTACAATGACAATGCTCAACAAAATAATAATACATTATATACTCCAATCGTGGGTCGACCCATCGGGTCACGGTCAATCCAGTCGAACCCATATGCTTCCATCACAGATTTCAGAAAATTTCCTCATTTAAATCGTCACCAAAATATATCAAAGCGGATCAATTTTCAAAACAGGTCAAAAATTCAAGACAAACAAACACTTTTTTCCACTTCACCTAATAGTTCGAACGGTTGAAGAAGATTAAAAAAAAAATTTATGACTTACATGCACCTTATCACTACTTGAAGGAAGTTTTATATTCACAGCTAGTCATGAAAGGGAAAAAGTCTCTTGCATCCATTAGGATGTAAATCATTATATTCTCTTGTGCGATGGGGCTTGATGAAGGCTAGGGTGGGGCTTATAGATTTGTTGTATTTTCACCTAGTGAATGTCTGATACTTGTAGGTGGTGGGTAGGAAATTTGAATGCCACAGAAATGGAAAGCTTGAAGATTTTGGTGGATCGTGGGATTGATGATTTGGTGGTGTTCCCAGGTGGCAAGCACATGGTAGATTTGATTTATTTTCACTTATTAAAAAATGAATTGTGGAGCACTTTTGCATTCGTTTTCATTTTTTGACCCTTTGTTGGCTTCAAGGGAGGCTGTTAAGGGATCTCACGCAATTTCTGGTTTTGCTTTTTTCCTTCTTTTTATTTTTTCCCCCCATTGGGATGGGGTTTTGTTTGGGAGGAGTTTTTCCTTCCTGATAAATGGATTTTGTTAATATTTTCATGGGAAAAAGTTTTCCATATTACCAGTTTGGGGGAGGAATCTGTCTATCATATTAATGGGTTTTTTTTTTTTTTTTTTTTTCTTTGATATCGATAGGTGTTCTGAAAGTGAAAAATGTTTTATCTATTTGGATTCCCATTTTCAAAATAAGTTAGCAAAAATAATAAAAGAATTATGTGAGAGAAAATTACACACAGTAGCATGGCAATCTTTTTCCCTCTTTATTACTCTTGCTGGTTTCTAAGAGTTTAAATATTTGAGTTGCATCCTACTAAAAAAAGCACTAACTCAACTTTCACATTGCAAAACAAAAATGTGACATTATAACCCAATTGCAAATCTAAGTCAAATCATATTTATTTTGGTAGAGCACTGCACCAATAAAATGCAAAGGAACGATTTCATACAGGAGAGAATAGTGAAGTCATTTCATGTGACGAGGAGAGAGATTGGGAGAGAGGATGCTAACCCTAAAGGCTCATAAAACTTTTTCCCATTTAATTTTAGACAATTTTTTTAATCGCTTAGAAAGTTTCTCTAGCTCAGCATCACTATTTGTCACAGGGTAGACCAGGTCGACACAAATGATTCTTAGTCATATATCAAGTTTCAATCTAAATCGTACTTGGTCAAGTGGCAAAATAAACATAGAAATTTAATGAAAAATATAGCCTTTCTAAAATGAAATGAAAGGCTAAAAATACAAAGAATATGCCAATACATAGGAGGGGACACTTATGATCAAATTTGAGCTTGAAATTTGACATATAACTATCTATACCATCTATTAAGTATTTATTCCACCAAATCAATAAAACTTGGTGCCAAACTAGAATTAGTCTTGTTACACAAAAAACTTTTGTCTTTGTTTCTTACTTCTCCTATTTTATAAGGTTTCCAATGCCCACATGTCATTTAACATGTTCTAACAATCCTTTGACCTACTTGTCCACAATATCCTGGATATATACATATATATTCCTAAATGAAATGCAATCACTATATTAAAATTTGAAAAAAAAGTTTTATGTCTAAGAGCAGCCTGCACCACTCTTTCGATCTCTCTCCTCCTCTCTATGCCATGACCTCCGTACCTCTCCATAGAATGAACCAAAAGAGGGGGAGGGGGAGGGGATTGGGTCTCACATTAGCGTAAAAATCATGTTCCTGAAAAGAGAAAATTTTTCCAATTTATTTTTGAGAGAGAAAACGCTTTCCTGCCCTAACCCGGGGGCAATGAGAGCGTGAGACATCCAACAAAGAGGGCAAGGTGATCATTTATCTGGTCTTGTGTCTCAGCGTAAGAATGCGCAATTGGATAGCTTTATTTTCGCCTTTATATTTTTCACTTTGTATTGCTAGTGCGGCTGATTTTGGCGGCTCTAGCTGTCTAGCAGCCCTCAACCATTACTTTAGGAAGCATTGCATATTTGAAAGGAATAGAGGGTTTGTTTAACTCTTGTAACAGTCTGAGAAAGTAATATTGCTGCTATTTTTTTTTTCCTTTCATTCTGTTAGAAATTGTGCGTAGGACTGATATTAGTGTAGCAAAATTTTTTTTTCAACCAATAAAGGTGGGATTTTTTTTGGGTAGAGATGAAGGTGGGCGTCTCTTTGACATGAGAGAGGACTCCAATCATTCGAAAAAGTTTTAAAATGCGTATTTTCTAGCCTATAGAACCCATCACTTATTTAAGTGAGAGGCTTCAATTTTGCTAGTGCACTAAAAAAAAAGTGTGATAAACCATTTTATAAAAGAGCTGTTGGAAAAGGAAGCTTTACTCATCCACTTAATAAACAGTCCTTTTTCATATCTATGGAAAATTAGTTTCCTTTAATCATTCTAACTAGGGTGTCAATCTGCAGCTTAAATCAGTCGGATAGATCGAAATTGACTAGTTCAATTCGAATGGAATTGAATAGAATTTTATTAGTTTAGGGTTTTATGAAACCGATAAAAGCAAAATCAAAATAAATTGACAAAATGGACTTACTAAAAGCCAAACCGATTCCAAAAGAAAAAAAATTGTCATTGTCATTGTTTTTGGTGCATCTATTTGTAACGAAGTAGGTTACAAATAGAATTTGTAATGGAACCTCCTTTTTAAGTGGAAGGAGATGACGGAGTTGGAGGGCGGGATCAAGGCAGTGAGTTGCAGGGGAGAGTGAGGGAGACTGGGAAAGGGAGTTAGAGAGGGAGAAAGGAGAAGAGAAAATAATAGGCAAGTAAATGATCCAAATAAATCCACCAACAAAAGGTGTAACTGATGTAGCCAAGGATAGAAAAAAATGATTACAAAAATCTATTGTAAACAGATTCTAAAAAACAGTTATGACAACGGTGCAAGCAAGGTTGATTCCTTGGCTTATTATGCAGGATTGGATTCATTTTTATCCGTTTCTCAACTCAATTATTTCGAAGATATCTCACTATTTTGATAAGTTAATCCGGTAACAGACTACTTTGCTAAAGATGCAACTAAATCTGGAATTTCAACAGCATTGGTGATTTTTCCTGACCACATTATGCGAGAGCTCGCATCTAACGTCATAACTAGACCAAGATTTCATTTTTTATAGATACATAGCCGCTGAGGTCCCCTACAGATGGGGTACCTTAGGCACTGTATTCTTTTCTATTTTTATTTTAATGTTTTTCTTTCTTCAATTTTAATAATATTCAGATCTATTAGAAAGAAAGAAAGAAAAAAAACAGTTGAAATTTTATTTTTGAAAGTCAATAATTCTGTATAAAAACCCTGATATATTAGACATATATATTAAGGTCAAGTTCACATAAATTGATATGAACCACAAAATTTAACATATGGCATAATACCCATATATGTTTCTGTCCAATAGTTGGAAATGTCAAAACTACATTGGACATGGTAGGAATATATGATCGATAAAGAAGCTAGAAGTAGGTTCCTCACTACCAATGCCATGCAGAAAATGCGTTCTCACAAACAATTACATTGTTGAATGTATAAATAACAGCAACAGTCCTAGTAATAGCAACAAAAGCTAACAATGGAAGGCTTTTCTAATTTTTTACAAAAAAAAAATAAATTCCTATTCATTCTAATTAATTTAATAAAAATAGCACTTCCTTTCTCACTTGATGTTGATGGTGAAGCTCATTCTGTATTTATTTTTCTAATGTTTTCTTCTTTAGCTGGTTTAAGCATTGAATAGAGAGAGAGAAGTTTAAGTATTGAATAGAGAGAGAGAGAGAGAGGTGTTTAAGTATTCAATAGAGAGAGAGAAAGAGAGAGATGTGCATTTAAAAAGCTTGCAATTGGCCTTCACAGGAGTAATTCCTCATTAAAAATGAAGGACTGATACCCTATCATTAATCGTGCCTTAAAAAGTTGTGCACTAAAAACAATATCGATTATAAAAAATCTACACTTGCAACAATTGATGCATTTGATGTATTAGATAGGGATGATGCTCTAAAAAGGATCATAAATTTTTAATATATTATTAAGAGTAATTTATCCCACTTAAACACATTAGTCTTTGCATTGGAGGGTTTCCAATATATAAAGGTGACAATGACAAATCCAATCCATTCATTTAAAGAGGACCTATAACTATAATTTCCCATGTACATGAACCCTGAAAACCTATCCAAGCATTGAATCTACTATTATAAAGAGAATCCAGATCAGGTACGCGTATGAAATAGCTCTCGCACGTGTTTGGTCTGGATATTTAGAATTTATTGTCTATCTATATTTAATGAATTTTAAATGTTTAAACTAGACGCGTACAAGAAGAATCTCGTATGTAAACCTGATCTGACCTCTTACAAGGAACTATTCACTAAGCTCTTAAATCTTAATAATTAAGAAACAAAAGTAAAGTTGAAATATCTTGGTAAAACTTATTTGCGAACATTTGCTTCCACCGCATCTTTCTAAAATCTATATTAAGCTTTCTGGCATTTCTTATTTTATGTCTATTTAGGGTTTCATTTTTCTCACTCTCCTTTAATCTATTCTATTGTATTTCAGAATTCTACAATCATATCCATCTAGTAGTTGAATAGATGCATCTAGAAACTTCAGGCTTTCAAACTTCTCAACAAGAAGCTAACTCCCATAGTGGTTTCTCTATATAATCTTAGGTTATTATATACACAGATATAGCTCTTTTGGCGAGGCCAAAAACCATGGGACTAGGGTGTATTGTTCTTGATGTTACGAAACAGATCCATCTTGTTGCCTCTAATCACTTTTTCCCTAGATCTCCTCTTATTAGAGAGACTCTTGTACTTCGATTGGCCCTTCAAGTTGCTCTTCAAGATGGCCTTAGGCATGTTGTATACCATTCAGATTGCATGGTTTTTGTGAGAAGCCTAAATGAGATTGGGTTTTATTCTCTGATTGAGATTTCATCCATCATTTTAAATGTTCAAGTCTTACAAATTTGTTTTGAGTTTTGCTTCTTTATTCATGTTAGTAGATCTTTGAATGTTGTTGCCACTCTGTTTTGAAATGGGCAGTTGATCACCCCCATTGGGGTTTTTGGAAGTCCCCCATTTTCGGAGATTTTAAATCTTGTAATGCAACTTTCTCCCTTGATTATTCAATAAATTCCCCCTTTTACGGGTCTTTGCCAAAAAAAAAATCCATTTTTAGCAATCTTTTTGAATAGTCAAATTATCCACGTTATTGTCACTTCTTGGGATTAATTCTTTCCTTCCGAGGAAACTTTTGTTGCCAACCTTATATCTATGAAAAATGTATATAAATATAGAAAACGATAATAGAGTATAGAGTTCAGGCCCATTAACTTTTAAAGGATAGGCCCATAAAGTCTTATAATTCAATAAAAGATGATAGACCCATTTTAGTGTCTATCGTCATCAAACTCCCATTCCTACTCATTTTCAATCATGAAAAAGAATCATGTTCTATTTCAATTTTTTTTTTTTTTTTTTTATATATCAAAAACCGAATTATCGAGAACCAGATACTACAATAAAAAATCTCATACGGAAGAAATCTATTTCCGGTACCATTGTTGGGGGAAAATGCTCAAGGAAACGCATGATTGTGTCGAGAAGGAAACAAATTACTTGAGATTCACAAATATAGTTCCACCACGTGATCATAATTCTTTCTCAATCAAACAATCCAAAGAACGATTACCGCAACCTTTACGTTCAAAAGGAGCAGGCATATCTTCTTTCACTTTTGAAGGTTTCACAATGGAGGGAAGAAAAGGAGAGAGGGGAAACCAAAAATCATAGCCTCGTCTCCCTCTTCTTTTTTGCTTTTATAATTTAGGGTTCCCGCCACTTTGAATGGGCTTCCTTATTGGATTGGGTTTGGGATTCTTAATCCTAATGGAATTCAAAAATCCCATGTTACTCAACATGTAACTACCTATAATAACAATTGTATCCTTGTTTGCTGCAAAGAAGGAAGGTGTAGGAACCCATTGATATCTTACCTTGTCAGTATATCATTTAATATCTACTAATTTAATTAAGATATTATTAAGATATATCCAAGCTATGTCAATACCATCATCTCCCTAAAGTAGTATATTATTCACAATTTAATCAATCAATTGTAAATTAGTTGATCTACAAAATAATATTACATAATGGACTATAAAGTATGTAAATTCATTACTGTCGAAATCTATTGAGCATGCTAGTAGAGAGATTTTGTGTCAAGGATTGGACAACAATAATTTTCAAAATTATTAATAAATGATATTAGTGTCCAAAAATTTTGTAAATTCTTTATAAAATCATTATTGGATCTGGATTTATGTCCAATCATATATAAACATTCTCTTCTCAATATCCTTCAATAGAATAGTGAATTCTATATTGAGTATCTCTTTTATCCAATACATTGATATAGAGTCGGGGAAAAATCAACCATTTGTGTCAAAATCCATGATACGTAATCACAATAATAGGGTCCTCTCGGGTCAAAGGACCCACCAAATTCTACTAATGAGAATCTTGTTCATTTATCAACTAGAAGAACACAAATGCAAGACTTTCATGTGATCCAATTTAATGCACACAATGTATATGCACTCACACTTATATCTTGGAATCACCATTCGAAAAAATACAAAGTTTGACAACCATATGAATACGATGTCCAATCATATCTTTAGTCTAAAACAATTTAGGTGAATACTTAAGGATAACCATAGTCCACTAATAATTACGTACAATAAATGAATTAGATACCAATGGATACACTTTCAGCACCATTTTTTCTTTTATACTAGGAACTTATTTAGGTTCCCTTGGTCATACCTAAAAATTTTATTGATAGAAAATAAATGAAGAAAATATAATGGGGGGACATAACCCTCATTACCCCAAACCTAACATCCTAAGATTTTACTAAACAAAATTAGGAGTTAAAATAAATAAAACCAAAATCCAACTTAGATAAAAAGGAAATATGGCTTTATAATCAACTATAAAAAACAATCTATTTCCTCCTTCCCAATCATTTAATTTCTTCCCCTAACCTTTCCAAATCCTAGATCCACCACCATGTCCTACTCCAATAGGTTCCTTAATAAAAGTATAAAGCAGATTGAGATATGAGAAATTGGAAATTATACAAAATGAAGGAGATTTTTTTATCACCCAAGAAAATATTGTGGTGTAATTGATGTGTATAATGTATATGAATGACATTCGGAATTTACTCCTACTGTGGAAGACCTAAAATTCCAAAAATCGAAATCTTAAACTATTAAAATTTTTTACTTTTACTAAATAAGGTGTAAAAATCAATCAAACACCCAAAAAAATTGAAATCATCTTCAGAAATCGAAATGTGAGCTAACTAAAGAGAGGCTAAGCAAGCATGTATAACTTCTATATAATTTTTTTGGTAAATAAATATAACTTCTATATATAAAGATTTGAAAATGGGTAAAAGCAATATTATGAAATAATAATTGGATTCTAATAAGACAAGAAAAAAGTATATTGTATAATGCATCACATTTCCCTACTGCTATTGGAAAACATGTGAATATAGCTGTCAGATGGATTCCAATCTCAACTACAAGAAGAGATATCTTCCAATTAAGGACCACTACTGCATCCCTTTTCAAACTAAAATGCTAATGAGAATAGAATATAACCCTAATTATTAATTCATCTGTATTAAATACAATTTATACATTTACTTTGGTTATCCCAAAGTCATGTCTACTTATAAGCTTTTGCTTCTAATAATATAAGGCTCCTTCTACCAAAAAAAAAAAAATAATAATAATAATAATAATATAAGACTCCAAGGAATATTACATACTCTAAAAAATAAAATAAAAATCAAGATTTTGTATTTGAATTCATTCAAGTCTCGAGACTTGAATTAATCCCTATATCAAAGAATCTATCATTCTCGAGCAGTCCAAAGTAATCTAGCTGAATTTTTTTTCTTTTCCAAATTATATAAACCTAGTATTCTCTTTTTAATCAATTCTATTATATTATATTATATTATATATATTTTATGAGACAAGGGAAGGTGAGAATTACGTGACCTTTTGTATGATGGGCTTTAACGCTCCACATTACTTGAAGTGCGCTAGGCATTTGTTCTCTACCCTAAATTATTAAAGTTTCTATATAATTCGATTTGTACAGAATCAACACAAACCTAGTCCAGAGCATAGTTAGCAAATTCGGATTCGGGAATTATTCGGACGGAGAATTATTCGGAATAATTCGGACGATTAATTTAAGGATTCGGTCAAAAAAGCGGTC
>NC_056565.1:4784188-4784987 GCF_013358625.1 Macadamia integrifolia | reverse complement strand
TGCAGAGAGAGAGAGAGAGAGAGAGAGAGAGAGAGAGAGAGAGAGAGAGTCTTCAATACTGTCCTAATACAATCACAATGCGATACATGTTCAAGGAAAACATAGGGGAAAACAATTGCTCATGTCTTTATCTTCCAACGTCGAAGAGTCTTTTGGTTGTCAATTTTTATCTTTTATTGTTTCTTCTCGATAATATGTGATTAAAATGTTAGTTGAACAATTGATAAGTCAAACTCAAATATTTATTTTCTTTTTTATTATTCAATAAATCATGAAATTTCATTTTTTGTATTTCTGTTAAAGTAATCACTTCAATGTCACACCAACCCTTTCGGCCTCTTCTTCTTTTCCTCTTACTCTCGGCTAGTATTCAAGGTTTATCCGCTTTAGAAATAACTGCGGTTAAGTGCTATTGTGATCTGCATTTCACCATTAAATAGTAGTTGCCTTGGACTCAGCCACCAGCACCAACACCGGGCCTCTAGTCCTGCACTGCCCTTGCCCTTTCATTTTCTCCCAAATTTTTTTATAACTTTATTATAGCACTGTTCTCTTTTAATCAAAAAGGACTATTGCAATTTTTTAGGTAAAAAATGGTTTATTGCATTAACAATGACACAAACCAAAACCAACAGGAGAGAATAGATGAATCACAATACCCAACCCCAACACTCTCCTAAAAACATATGGGTATTTCGTTTTATACATATTGAATGTATATAATATATAATTTGATTGAATGATTTATACAAAGATCTGAGATACATATAATGTTATGAAACTTTTTTTTTTTTTTTTT
>NC_056565.1:4778000-4784168 GCF_013358625.1 Macadamia integrifolia | reverse complement strand
TTTTTTTTTTTAAATAATGTTTAAATAGACCGAATAATTCGGTTTAATTCGGATTCGGTCCGAATTATTCGTGACTTATATTCATTTTGGAAAAAGTCGCGAATTTTAAAGAATTTTATTTTTAATTCGGATTCGGTCCAAATTTTTGATAAAATTCTTTAAAATTCGGTTCGACCGAATAATTCGCGAATTATTCGGCCGAATTGATAACTATGGTCCAGAGTCCAGACACGACCCAAACAATTAATTGGAAGAGCTCATATATCAGTCATCGCCGATATCGACATGGGCTTTACCCCTAAACCCAAAAAAAAAAAAAAAAAAAAAAAAAAAAGAGTCAATGTCGATATGGGTGAACCTATCACCAGTCTAGGTTGGTATAGGTATCGACCGTATCTTTTAAACCACGGGTGTAAGTAGTGTAATGGTTTTTCCATCACGTACCATCGAATGGGCGATGAGGGGGCCACATTGGGTGGATGAGCAATGACATGACGCATGGAGAAGGGGTCGTCATGGTCGGTGAGTGTTATTGAGTATTTTCGAAGCTGTGTGCACGTGATAAGTTGAAAACCAACTAATTTTTAAGACTTTTTGTTAAAAGGAAAAGTTGCCTCAGTAGTAAGTACCCTTCTCTTCATCTCCAATCTTCTTTTCTTTTCTTTTCTTTTCTTTTAAATAGATCCATTCCATTCCATTGATAACTAAGAGAGAGAAAGAAAGAAAGAAAGAAAGAAAGAAAGAAAGAAAGAAAGAGAGAGAGAGAGAGGAAACAGCTCGGTGCTCAAGAAGCAACCATCATAAAGACAACCAAACCTAAATTTACGGAACGTGGCGTGGTGGCAAGACGCCGAACAATTGTGGGCCCAAAACTGTTCTGGGTCCCACTCAATTCACTCCCGTATCCCCAGTCCCCACCCCTTGCAACACACCAATAATCCTCCCTCTACCCCCCCTTCTAATACCCATCCTTTACTCCTTTCAAAATATACTTTATTGTTCTCTCTCTTGACTCTTCTCTTCATTGTCTTACAGACTAGAGAGAGAAACAATGAGAGAGAGATTAGAGAATATTTGGTGGGCTACTTGGGTCCCTTGTGCCTTGTGGCTTGAGGCATGAGCATGACCTGCGACCCTCACCAATTTTTTCTTCACTATCACATTTTAAATTGATTTCTACTTTCAAATTAGAATGCGAGATTGGATGATTATGATTTGATCCAACTGGCATAGACAGTTCATTGGATACAATACACAGGTTCGCCCACTTCACGTATCTCCAGGAAGATCCTGAGATAGACAAATCACATCGTCCAATTAGATTTCAAATCAAGGTTTTAAAACTCACAACTGGCCGCTGGGTATGGGACCATTCTCTATTTGTTCTTATTCGATTTCAAATTAGATTTCCAATCAAACACTCCTAAGATTCATTGGAAATCGGTCAAATTCAATTGGAATAATTTGGGATCGCCTAACTCGGTCGAACGCAACATGCGTAGTTTTGATTTGCGGGTCATTCTCTCTCAGTGGTTGAGTTGATTTATCGTTAGCGTCTCTACTGAGTTTTGGCTTGATTGCAAATATTCATTTTCTTACCCTAAAAAAAATATTGATGTTCATTTTCAAATGACAAGTATCCGTATTAGGTATTTGGTTTGCAAAAGATATGTACATCGCTTCCACCATTTTATAGATGTCCACACGATATGTGCATTCCTCTATTCTTGTCTCCTGTGGTTATACTTTGCTTGACTTTGGTTGAGGCATCAACCCTTTTTGGGTGGTCCTCACTTTCATTCTATGATTTGTAGGAATAGAACTATGTGACATTTAGTTTTAATTTTTTTAATGAAAATAAAATAAATTAAACTAAAACAAGAAGGAACATGTGCAATACTTATTAACATTCCTAGATTTTTTTTCATAATAATAAAAGTATTAAAGAAGTTAATATAAAATTGAATGTCACACAATTTATGAAAATTGTCCATGGCCACGTGATCTCATTTGACTTTCAAAGTATCTGAGCTGGCAATGCCGAATCAGTTTAAGGTTCTAAGGATTTGCCATTCCTTCGACCCCCGGGGAAAATTCCCCTTGCTTCAGGTTCATTGCATTATCTATCACAACTTAATTCATACTAACAAATATAAATTAAGGAGACGGTTTCTGAAAGGCAGTATGGCACATGCGTCAATGCGGGGGTCAATGGGGATGCAAGCTAAAATATCAATAGGGACAAGATTACCACCTTTCATGAGCCGGGGGGAGGGGGGGTGGTCATTTTTGCCCCCTCTATGTCTAGGAATAGGGAACATGTTGCTTTTCAAGTTTCTTTTTCCTTATAACAAATACTTTCAACATATCTCACTTAGGGCATCTCCTATAATATGTAACCTAAAGTTTATGAACCTTACGGGCAGACCTTGGTGCAATGCAACGCTAAAATTACTCCATTGTGACCAAGTTTGTTGTATTACAACAACTGAGAACAATGAAGATACCAACATTTAAGCATGACCACAAATCATCTACATCATGAAGGACAATGCAACCTTGAACCTTTGTTCTTGTAGGGAACTCCAAACCTGCTCGATCTCTGTGTTCCTACATGCCAGTTTATCGTTGGCACTAAATATGTGGTTCTTCTTTTCAACTTCAATGGAGCTAAAACAACAGTCTTCTTAAGTCTCCCTTTATTCATTATTAATCTCATCTTCTTTACTTACTCGCATATTTCTATAGTTGCATATATATTAGAAAGTAATGTGAAAGCGTCTGGCTGTCACAGGTTTGAGTTAGGAAATAGCCTCTCTCAAAAGTAGGGGTAAGATTCCGTACATGATGACCCTCTCTATAGAGCCTCGTGCACTAAGTACGCCCTTCTTAGATCATATTGATGCAATTAACGTATGACTATATGACAATATTATTTCGGGCCTAGATATTATTACTATGAAGATTAGTGTTCGATTTGCAAAACTTCCATCATGGCAGCATTCTACACATCAGCGGGGTGCTCCCATTACCAGATCATTATTTTCATAAGAAAATTCAGTATTAGTTATGTTCTGGACATTTTATATTATGTTCTAAAAGTTAAGTTTGAATTACTATTCTTTTTATCTAATGAGATAAAAAGAATATTTTGGGGAAAAGAACCCTGTTGGCCCATAATAAGAAAAATCCAGACATGACTGGATGTGAAAAAACTCAATTATCTTCTTCCACCACAGCTGGGCTAGGTATTCTATGCCAGAGTGGCAGAGTTCCCTCCCTCTAACAATTTTTTTTCAACTGAAATAAAAATAAATTAGAAAGGGTTCTCTCCATCTGTTGTGGAAATAGCTGTCTCTTAGTCGTCATATGTTATACAACATAGAGATTCAGTTTTCATCAAAATTGTATAGACATATTGTGTTAGCTTTCCATGTGGCAATTCTTAGCCAATGATGCTAACAGAAAAATATTGAAAAGGTGAAAGTTTTGAAAATAGTTGAATTGATGATTATATAAGGAAAGTTCAATACGTGATTGGTAATGAGATTGATCATGAAATTTCATATGTGGCTAATTGAAAAAAATAATTTATTTGGAAAACAATGAAAATAAATAGATTTACATAAAACACAAAGATTTAACAAAGTCTACACACTGGTATGGTGTATTACATCTTCGGACAAAGAAGAAGAAGATGATTCACTATGTTGAAAGAAATGTAATAAAGGAGATCTATTAAGAACTCCTAAAATCGAGACAAGAGACTCTCGCCTGGAAACCCTAAAACGAAAGACCAACAAATCTCATAAAACTTGTTCAATCACACGAAAGTGCATATATATACTCTTCCAAATAGAGTCAATCCATCAGATTGCGGCTAGTCAATAGACCCAAGCCCTCTGCTATCATCATTGACCTCATAAAAAAAATTGATCTCCACCAAATTTTATTAGAGTGAATTAATTTTCAAAACAGCTCAAAAATACGAAACCAACATAATAAATTAACAAGTATGATCAAGCAAGGTTGGACTCTCCCCTTCACATCCATTCTACAAATTGAACAGCGATATAAATGTATAATTGGGTCTGAGTTTTGTATTTTTTTTCTTTGCTTGATGTCCAAATATAACATAGAACTCTACCTTCATCAAGGGCCCGTTTGATAACGTTTTTGTCGTTTCTGTTTCAAGAAACGGCAGAAACATAAATTTCCATTTCTAGAAACAGAAACGGAATTGAAGGTATTTGATAAATCATGTTTTTAGAAGTCGATGGTAACCAGTGAAAAAATTGTCACAAGTCGTTTCCAGAAACGGCGAAACAAGTTGACAGAAACTTGATGAAGTAAAAATTTCTATTTCTATTTCTAAAAATAAGTGAAACGAAACAGTTTTATCAAACACTTTTTGTTTCGTTTCTACTATTTTTAGAAACAAAAATGACAGAAACGCGTTTTTTGAAACATTATCAAACGGGCCCAAGTGTAGGGGTATTTGATCCCATTTTTCTTCTTCTATCTTATTGCTCCAAAGAATATTACTTTTTGTCTCGTAGAATCTTCTTGATAGGGCCAATTCATGGGTGATTCTGATCTTTCATTAAATGAGACATGCACAAGGGTCCAACTTTATAAACTGAAGCCTTGCCTGCTAAGACTGACCTAGTACTAGTACAAAGTATCGAATAGAACCTAGGCACTACAATAGGGATCTGGTTTGAGGTGGTGGAGTTAGGGGTGTCAATCGGTCAGTCTGGCTCGGTTTTGGTCCAGGTTGAGTCGGTTTCGATGTGAAAAAATTGAAATCGAAACTAAACCAATAAAGAAATTCCAGTTTTTGTTTGGTTTCAGTTTCGATTCGATTTGGTTTCGGTTTGTCTTCGGTTTCTTAAATCGATTTATAACCGGGTTGATTTTGTTTTTGGTCCAGTTTAGATTCGACTTTCCATACAAATGTTTACAAAACTATGCAAATTTTGATTTTTTTTAATAAATTTTGGAGTGTTTCGGTTTCTTACCAGTTTGGTTTCGGTTTCGGTCTGAATTTTGAGCCGGTTTCGGTTTGGTTTCAGGTTCATCCGGTTTCCAATGTGGTTCGATTTGGTTTTGGGGTTGCAATACTCCAAACCGAACCGACCCAATAAGGTTTCGATTCGATTTGGTCTGTGTTATTATCGGTTCGATCTGACCAGTTTTACCAGTTCGATTTAAGAATTGACACTCCTAGGTGGAGTAATATTTGTTTCATGAATTTCAAAAAATAAGTAATATTTGTGCCCTTTACAAAAAAAAAAGTAATATTTGTGCTCTTAAACTTTTTTTTTTTTAAATATTTGTACCCATGACAGCAACACTATATTTTATTTATTTATTTATTATTATTATATATTTTTTTTTACTGAGAACAGTAACACAAGAAGCATAATTTTCATTGAATAGGACAAGGAGAATAACACCAAGACATCACTATCCTCTCTCATAGGTCTTGCAATCCAATCAGTTCGTAGGATTGACTTGACAAAAAAAAAAAAATTAATGATCATAGCCGTCCAATTGCCTGACTCAAATTGGATCCCAATATATATATATATATATATATCATACCATCCACTAATGGTGAGATTCACCTTTTCTCTCGGTCATGCAATGTCTAACAACCACTTGGGCTTATGAACTTGTTGAAAGAGAAGGATATGAGTTTCCTTGTGATTGATATGTTAGGGTCAGGTATGATTGTGTGTGATTAAGGTTTATTTTTAGACTTAAACTCCAGAATCAAGTAGATATAAAGATTTTTTTTTTTTTTTGTTAAAATAAAGAAAAACAAACAAACAAACAGACAATGGGAGAGATCTCACTCTCTAGTGGGAAAATTGCTGATGCAAATCTCTCTCTCTCTCTCTCTCTCTCTCTCTCTCTTACATATATATTTTAGTAAGTCTTTGTTTATTCCATCTTGATTCTAACTTTTAGGGTTGAAGTTGACACATTTCAATTAATTTTACATCGAAATTGATGGAAACCAATTCCCCGATTTGACATACATGAACCGTAGATATCATTTTGTAATTATATTTACATATCTAGCCTAGTATTAAAAAAAACAAAAAAAAAAACAAAAAAAAAAAAAAAAAAAAAAAAAAAAAAACAAAACGTCATATATGA
>NC_056565.1:4750789-4777549 GCF_013358625.1 Macadamia integrifolia | reverse complement strand
TCTTAGTGCGATACCCTCAATTTAGTGTTTATGCATAATACATGTTATCAATAGTTTTTTTTAACAAAATTTTTATGCAAAAGTGTTTAAAAAGGTGTTTCATATCCATTTATGTGCGTATCTTTAGCGTATCTTAGCGTATCTCCGATACGATACGATACCCTCCGATACGTATCTTAATTTTGGTCGATCGATACGGTGACCGATACCGATACTTTAATCCTTGGATGGGGTGTTGCAATCTTCTAGAAGAATCGAGGGAGAGGGAGAGGGAGAGAGAGAGAGAGAGAGAGTAATGGGGGGGGGTTTCCAGCTGAGGGAGGAGAGGGGTAACGGTCATGGAAGAGGGAGAGTAGGGTTGTAGGTTTTTTTTGAAGGGGGGGTTGTTTGGGTGAAAGGGAGTATCGGAATTTGTTGCTTGTAAGATCACTTGGTTGTACAAGTTAATATGTAACACCTGTTATATTTTTTGTCATTATTAGGGTGAAAAGAGGTATATTTAGAAGCAAGAGGGCAAATATTGGATGCTGAGATGTATGACTAGGTGATTATATGAGTAGCTAATCTTTTCTCATAATGGGCAAGTTGAGATCCCTTGCACGAAAGTTTAAGTGAATGTATAAACTTCTTAAATTGAAAACCCTACATGTATGTCTAGCTGAACTTACAATTTTGATGCTAACAAGTGACTCATTTATGCAATGAAGAGAGGCGTAGTTATAGAAAAAAAAGGGATCAGTGTTGACATATAAAGCATACATTCATCTAATAATACATGCAAAGGATCTAAACTCGTAATAGTCCATGTCACCTAATCCGTGCAATTTATACAAGAACTGGTATTTCCATGGATCCTTCTCAGCCCAAGCCGAAACTCCATTTAATTGCTTGGAAAAAAATTTGTTCTCTTGTAAAAGAAAGTGGTTTAGGTTTGCGTGACGCCAATACACATAATTTGGCTCTCATCCTCCAGTTGGCTTGGAAGCTTTTAAATGACAAAGATTCGTTATGGGCCAAGACTCTGGTTGCTAAGTATTTTCCTAACCGTTCGTTCTTTGATTCGCTTACTTAAAAAACAGAGGGTGTCTTGGGTTTGGAATAGTATTGCATTTGTTATTCCCACTCTGAAACATAAGGTGTACATTTCGATTGAATCTAGCAGTTCAACTTTTTTTTGGTTTGACCCGTGGCTCCCATCTTATCTTACTGGATCACTCCCACTTCCCTCAATTAATGATTCATCCAACTTTAAAGTTTGTGAGATGATTAGAGAAGGTAACTGGAATGTCTCCGCACTAAATTCTCTAATCCCCTCAAATCAAACATCTGAAATTTGTGAACTCAATGTTACTAATAGACCTGATGCTTGAAGGTGCCGTGTTTCCAGTGATGGCTGTTTCACTACCCATGGATCAGTTAGTTTTCTTCGATCCAATGCTCTGACTCCCGGCAGGGATGGATCTACTTGACGCCCATTATCCCTCAATCCAGATTGGTGGACTTTTCTCTGGAAATTACATATTCATCCTAAATTAAAAATTTTTTTTTGGAGAATTCTTCTTTAATGGCATTCCTGTTCGGGAATTGTTAAGCAAATGGTTAACTATTGATCAGACTTGTGTCTTTTGTGGGAAGGAACCGGAATCTATTGATCATTTCATGTTATCTTATAAAGAACGAAGGAGATGTTTTAGTATTATTCTCATTGTGGTCTATTGCATTTGGGAACTTAGGAACACTGTGATGACACAGAACATTGCACCTACTCCTATGATGATTATTCAAAAAATTAATCGTTGGCTTGCTGATTTCAATCTTTTCCAGGATACTGACTCTCATTATGTTTGTTTATTCATTACAGATACTCCTGAGGCAACCTTGAGCAGCCAGTTACAGTGTTACACTTTCCCTTTTTGCCATGTTATGTTTTGGTTTGTACATTGTCTAACCCACACAGTGCAGGTTATGTTTGGAAGTGTGGCTTCTTGATATCCAAGGTCAATTTCAGGATATGGTAGTCGGGCTCTGTTAATATTTTGCCGATGGAGGAGGTCGAGGCAGGACTTGCAGTTAGCACGTTCAAAGGGGTGGACTATTACTAAAGTATGGTTCTCTTCCAAGGGTTTGCTTTCAGCTTTTTCCACACTGTGTGACAGCTGACCTTTATATAGCTTTGGAATATTTTTGGAATTATATGTAAAATATGGTCACCTAAAGTTTTTGTACAAATGTGGACATACCGGCTCCTCTATCATGTATTTAAGATCAATGGGTTGTCGGTTTCCTTTAGGAAACCAAGCTGTGGACGATACTGGTTGTATTTATTTCTAGCTTTTTAATATATTTCTTTTCGCAACAAAAAGGAAATTTTTTTTTTTTTTGATTAAGACCGATACAATTTGATTCTGATTCTGATTCCTATAGCTGGGGTTCATTGGAGAATTAATTGGTTCACTTTTATATATTTCTATAGTTGGGTTGGGAAAATATTTATCTGCAATTCCTATCTCGTACAATTCCGTGAATACCACCTTCATGGGGTGACACGTGTATTGATACCAATGCAATGGTCCAGATCTGATTTAAATGACTCTTCACTGATTTAAGGTTTTATTAGTTGTATCAAATCTGGACCATTGCATTGGTATCAATTCACGTGTTACCCCCTGAAGGTGGTATTTCACGGAATTGTACGAGATCGGAATTGCAGACGATTTCAACCCGGTTGGATTGGTATAGGTCATAAAAACTTTTTCCAAGAAAACATTTCATGATATATTTTTGAAGAGGAAGTTTGACCCTATTGCCTTGAATTTGCATTGGCTCGCCCTGAACCCAGACAGGCATAGACTAAGATTTCTAGTTCTAAGGGTGGGTTAGGATTGAAAATCTTTGGCCCTAAATTAAAGTCAGGCAAGGTCAGGGTTGAGGCATCAGACCAAATTCGGCCCAATCTGACCCTTATTTTATATAAGGGTAATTAACAGTGCTACAATTATAAGAACATCCCATCTGTTTCACCAAATTAGACTTATACCCCTTATTATCAGTTACGGTTAAGTAAAGAGTTAAAATGACAGTTATAATCCAATTCCTCTTCACCGAGACATCAAACGCAATTGAGAACAGTTATGTGGAGCGATCAAGAGATTGTAGGTCACGATCGCAGCTCTGGAAAATTGCTACAAACCTGTCATCACTGGAATCCATGGCACTTGCATCCCACCTTCTCTGTGAAGGAGGTCGATTTGGCGATTGTTGTTGATCTTCGGACGCTTCAAAGGCTTCCGGCGATCGTTGCGTTCGGAAATGCCATGGAATTAGCCCTAACTGGTAAGAAGTTTCTGGGGTCAAACGCTGGGTTATAGCTTATAAATTCACTGAGAGACGTTAATATAAATTCATTGAGAGACGTTAATAAAAATTCATCAATTGCCTAAAATCCAATATCAATCCAAGTCACCAAATTCCATCCATCTCCAATAAAAACTGAAACAGCAATAGAAAACAAAATTTCAAAACTAAAATAAGCTGCTTTCTGTTCCGATGCCTCGGCCTTCTTCAATCCCTTCTTCTTAATAACGAAGCTGGTACCAATGAATACGCTTGAAGACCTAATACCAAACCCTTAATGTTATCCGATGACATCCCCCTTGTAAGAAAAGTCCAGCCCAGTCCATGATACCCAAATTCATTAGTTAATTCACGTCTTCCACCACCATTCTTCACCTTAAAAGTTCTAACGATAGTCAATTAAGAGAGAACCACAGAGAACACCAAGTTGTAGTGATAGATCTAGAGAATACTTGCTTGAATTTGTAACTCAAATTTTAGCAAACATAGGTGACCGTCTGTGCTTTGAACTCTCGTTGATTTCTCCAACAACCTTCGAACTGGAACTTCTCGCTTTGGGGGGGAATTTTCAAAATAGTGTTTAATTCAAAATGGGTATTTGAGGTACTTCATATTTAGTAACTATATTTTAATATTTAAAATAAAATATAGTAAGTGACATCAGTATATAAGGTATATTCCTTAAAAGTGACTGACAGTAGAAGATCTAAGTCCAATTTGGTGAAATAACAAGGATGTTCTTATAATTATGGCATTCTCAGGGAGTGGCATTGTAAATTACCCTTTATATAATGATCAATAGGAACCTTTTGTACTCAATTGGGCGCTTCTTGAGAGCAACAAAGGTACTTTGACTCTCCTTTGTTCTCTCCCAATTTTCACTCATAACCCATTTATTACTCAATATTTCTTTTTAAATTTAATAGTTACATATTTTAATGATGAATCACATGTAATAACTCTTAACACTCTCACTCCTTTTTAACTTAACCAATGAATGTTCCATAGATATTGAAGGAAGTTATTGAAGGGTTAATCAGCCTGGCCTTGATGGTGGATTAGGGTTAGATTTTTTCCTGATCTTAAATTACGGTCGGGCCTGGATTTTTAAAAGCCGGACCCGGTTACCGCCCGATTTAAGTCATAAACAAAATTCCAGAATATTAAATGAGAGAATTGTACGGTCGCAATACGATTGGATTATTGTGGCGACCCAGAACCCCGAATACCCAACATGGCAGGCTTGGCAGCTGCCCCTTAAACGAAACGAATGTGTTTTATAGTATTTAAGTATGGGGTTAAACCGTTAAAGATAAAACAACGCCATCTCCTGCTATTAACTCTGAGTCTCTAGAGAGAGAGAGAGAGAGAAATTGACCCGATACGATTCAAGTCCAGATAAATTTCCGAAAGTAAAAGATGTCATATTTGTGTTCTGGAGTCTAGACTTCTGCTCTGATGAGCAGTGGTGAGTGGTGAGTGGTGAGTGGTGAGTGACGAGTGAACAGAACAGCCTTACTCAACTCAGCCTCCCCATTCCGCCAGTCCAGAGTCCCGGCCCAGATGCTTACAAATCAGTAGAAAAACCCAAAAAACCAACCAAAAAGGCCTCTTGTAAGTTGTGTGTGTGTGTGAGAGAGAGAGAGAGAGAGAGAGAGAGAGAGAATGATTAGTAATATTTAGCGGAAGCCAGCCAGTTTCGCTTTTGGAGAACGAAAGAACTCATCTCTCAGTCTCTCACCTCATCTAAATAAGAGTAGATGTGAAGAAGAACCCACCCGAAGTTGCAGGGAAAGAGAATAGTTTTTTGATTTACTCTGTATACGAGCGGAAGAGAGACACAGGTCTGTGAAATACTCAGAAACTTCGTCGGCAGCAGGGGCAGCAGGAGTGGAAGGAGAAGAAGATAGCAGGGTTGTTATTTCTCTTTCTCTGTGTGTGTGGTGGAAGCTTAATCCACGATTTCTGTAGAAAAAGTCAGTGGCAGAAGCAACAGCAGTAACAGTAGCAGCAGCAGCGACAGAATCTGTAGTGGTAATAAGTGAGAAGAAAGAACAACAAATTAAAAAAAAAAAAAAACCAAGAGGATCTCTCTCCCTATCTCCCTCTCTCCCTCTCTTTTTCTCTCATGTATTAAGCACGCACAAGGAATTTCGGTTGTTAGATCATTAAGGTTACCAGAAGAATTGCAGAAAATTTCTATTTATCGGCTTTTTTATTTTTGGTGGGTGTGGATAATAATACAAAAAATTCATCAAAATTGGATTTCGATTTCTTATCAGAACCCGCAGTTGTGGCTACTACACGAAGGTTCCCTTCAGATTCTGGAGCTTTCGCAGACTGGGTAGCTTCATCTTCCTCCGCTGCCGGCCGTGCAGATGATCTCTCCCTCGGCTTCAATGCACTACCTACAGGTGGTGGAGGTGCCCCAAGCGCCACCGTTACTACCCCTACAGCCGCTTCTGCGTGGCCGAGGCACCAAATTAATTACGGTCTCTCACCAGAGATGGGCATGGTGGGTCTTCGTGATGTATTCCTCGTCGCTCCGGCATCGTCGTTTCATCACAACTCACAGCATCAAGACCCAACAATCATCTCCGATCACTATCACCACCATCACCACCAGATTAGCAATTCCAACCCCGCAACCGCTCTTGGCGTCGGCGTAATACCTCTTCTCTCCACCTCCCCTTGTCTCGCTTCTTCTGGCAACGTCGGAATCGATAACGACGACGATAATCATAACAACATCAACATCAATACTCGTAGTAAAATTCAGTTGTGGCAGAATCAGCAGAGTAACTTCCTCAAGAATTCTGCTAATTTCCTCAACACCGGATGCGGTGGTGTTGGTACTACTGGTGACGCAACCAGTAGCGGCGGCGGTGGAGTTGGGATTACGGGCACATCTTCATCGTCAACTACTACATGTCAGGATTGTGGAAACCAAGCCAAGAAGGACTGCAACCACCGCCGGTGTAGGACTTGTTGCAAGAGTCGGGGTTTTGATTGCGCAACTCACGTGAAGAGCACGTGGGTCCCAGCATCTCGCCGGCGTGAGCGTCAGTTATCGGCTGCGGCCGTAGCAGCCGCCGCAGGTTCTTCTGGGTCTACTTCAGGCGTCAAGAAGCCCAGACTCATTGCTTCACAGACCACCACAACTTCACATACCTCTACATCCAATAACACTCCTCCACGAAGCTTTGATACTAGCTCAAGCCATCAAGGTCTGAATTTATCTACTTGCTTTCATTTCATTTTAATGCTTTTAGAACCAAAATTCGTGAAGAATTTTAACTGGGTTTTTTTATTAGATGCGAGTTTTAGGGAGGCATTGCCGGGGCAGATACGGGCGCCTGCAGTGTTCAAGTGCGTGCGGGTAACTGCCATTGATGATGGTGACGATGAATATGCTTACCAGGCTGTAGTGAAGATTGGTGGGCATGTGTTTAAAGGGTTCTTATATGATCAGGGAGTAGAAGGGAGAGATGGGTTTCCTAATCTTTCTGAGTTACACTTAGGGGGTGGTGGGGGTGAAAGGAATGGTGGTGGTTCTTCTTCGCCAATTATTGATCCTTCGGATGTTTATGCGGTGGCCTCTGCAGGTGGTGGTGGAGGAATGCTTGGAGGTACGGCTTATGGTAACCCAGTAAATTGAGGGCTTAGAGGGGAATACAACAATGTTAGTCTGGTTTTCTCCCTTGTCCAAATGATTATTCAATATTGCCTCAGCGGATTGTCATTAGTATTGTTATTATTCTTGTTTTTTGTGTTTATCCAAACATTTGTATCTCTATTGATTCTCAAAAGTTTCTTCACTACTGAATATCTTCTTCTTCTTTTTTATTTTAATTTCTAACGTTTGTTTATTGATTCAATTTCCATTTCGTTGGTCATACATGTGGTAAACTGTTTGCTATATAGGGTATAACAGCTATTATATGTTTGAAATATGAAGAATGCTGTTTGGTAAGTATTCCAACTTTTAAGTGATTGCTATTTTGTATGACCTACTTTACTCTCTCTCTCTCTCTCTCTCTCTCTCTCTTGAATTTGTTTTGAAGTGATTGCTGGATTGTACCTATCAGTTAAAGTTGAAGTGTCTACTGTTCAACTGATGCTGTATGATGAACTCTTTTATATTTCTTGTGATGTAATTTTTTATTGCTAGGGATACATTGTTTCACAAAGGTAGATGCGCCACAAGTGAGCACCAATTTTTGAGTGAGTTTGATGGCTTGCCGTTTATAGAATTGTTGATGGTGGAAGTCTTGGACTGGTTATAATTGTGATGTCTTCCCCTAACTAAATAGTCTGTCTGTATGATTAATCATATGCTCACAGTTCTTACCAAATAGCATTATGGTTGTTAAAATGTCACTATCATATAGAAAGGCCTAAGAAAAAGAGGCATTGCTGTTTTCTTTCTTGGTTATCCTAATCTTAATAATATTAATTTCTGAAATACAAATGACACTGCAAGTGCAAGCAAAGAAGCATGTGTACATGATGTCCTTGCTTTAGCTATAATCGCGAGTGTTTAATTTTTATGGCTGATCATCTTGATAATTAAGTTTGTCCCTAGCTAACACTTTATGTCCTCTCAACTAGCTTAAGTGTCTTGTTTAAATCGTACTGTTGTAATATATTTCTCATTATTTTTTAAGACAACTATTAATTTACCCCATCCCACTCAGTGCCTGAAATTATATTTTATATTTTTGATCACATTTTTCATGTTGATAAATTTTTGTATCTTTATGTTGTATTTTCAACTTGGACGTACATCAGTTCAAGATTGTGTACAATACTACACTAGTTATCTGAACTTTTATTTAATTTTGTTCCAGCTTGTACCTAACTGGTTTGATTGCTCTTTTGTTCAATGTTGACTACTGTGGATTAAATGATATTTATGGTATTTGTTATATTGTTTGTTTGACTTCCATGGCCTGCCAACCTGGTCACTTGATTAGATGATTATCTACCTTATGGGGGCAATTTCTAGAAGAATTGTAACCTTCACACTTCTTCCTAACTCTTATCTATATAGTTGCAAATGGGTTAAAGTTTTTCTAGAATGTAAATATCTAACACAAAAGCTTGAACTATTGAGTGGAGGGACTCGCAGGTATATGAGGGGACAAAAGGTACAAAAGGTCTCAGGGGTAACCAGTGTGGGACTATAATCCCAATACTCCCCCTTATGTGTAGGTAGGATGGAATTGCTTACACCTGCACAGATGGATGGAGGAAGGTCTGGAGACACCTCTATCAGAACTGTAGAAAACCTACTCCGATACCATGTAAATATCCAAACTGAATGCTTGAACTTTGTGGAAAGGCTAAGAAGTATTTTGGAATTTGTTAGAATAAGCTTGGACTTCTTGGAAAGGCTCAGAAGTATTTTGGAATCTGTTAGAATGGGTATTTCTGTTCCTAACATCTCTACATAATGATGTTTGGGTGGCTGTTGGAAACAAATCTATGGTAGATAGTAAGCTTTTATGAAACTAGATGCAATTTTTAATGAAGTGTCATTTGGTTTTTTGACATCAAATTTGAAATAAACTTGTTTGTACATTAAATATTATGTTTCAAAAATGAAGTAGGCACTGTGAGATTAGGTTCGCTGATGCCCTTAGTACCTATTGGACAATAGGGAGAAGGGAAAGGGAGTAGGGAAAGGAGACTTGACTTTGTTAACATTATGGGCTTGAGATCGTGTAAATTTTTTTTTTCTGCTGTTAATTTTTTTGCAAAGTATATATTCAATGGGTTCTTTTAGGTGTCATTATGCTTAGTGAAATATATAAGGCTTCACTAAATGCCACTTGGCAGTACGTGGGTTAGTCTATGTGATAAAGGACCCCACATAAAAATCAATGGCCAAATTTACGTCCAAAATAAGCAAAGGAGAATTGCTGAAAACTTTGATCCAAACTCTTAGAAAAATTACCAAAATTCCATCAAATGGGGGTGAATATAAAATACTATTATCATCTTTTGCAATTTTAGCTGCTTTCGCTGCCCTTTTAAGCTAAAATTCTACTAATGAGAGGTTTACCTGGTCCTCTATCACATGGACTAATCTATGTACTGCCATGTGGTGAATAGTGAAGCATTATACTTCACTAGGCATAGTGACGGGAATGGAAACCTATATTAAATTAAGGTTACAAAACAAGCCCATGGCGTGTAAAGTGAGGGTCCCATGTTCATGGATACAAAAATGTTGGTATAATTTAGTAGATGCTAATGATGCAAGTCAGTGTAAAACATCAAAAACAAATTAATGCTAGTAAGGGCACCACAAATTGCGGCCACTTTGAAACATAGTTCGAGAAGGAGAAGAAAGATACCTGTTATCTTTTTTACAAAATGTGAAATAAAAAAGATTGTTATCTTTGATTCAAGATATACAGTGATATAGAGGAGCGTCCCTATAAGTTTCTAGAAGTGAAACACATGTTTGCCAGTGCGTACACATGAAAAATTCCAAGAGGGAAATTTCCTACAAACTGTTAGATTTCGAGTCCTATAGATTGTTATTCTTTTCAGATATTATTTGTTTGGATTAGTATCAGGTACATAGTTTCTGCTTGATTGGAGAAAATAATCATGTCTAGTTAGTTTTGTTTGTCCATTTTCTATTTGAATCTCCCCACTGCACGTATTATGGAATTTTAGACTGGAGAAGCATTAATATCCTAGTGCAAGAACAGGTAAAGAATTGATTTTTCTGCTTTGCAAAACCTTGGTTTTATCACTTGATTAGTTAAGCTTTTAAGTATCAGTTTGTATAATTATTGAATACTTATCATCTCATTGCTGGATTGGAGTTCCCCTATGGTGTGACACCCAAAGTCTTTACCAAAACATTTGTCCTTAATCTCTATCTTGGTCTAAAATTTAAGGGTTTAATGATCAGAAATCAGGATTGTGGGGTGGGGCTGAATGGAATGTTACTTCATTTTATTGTGTGACCTATTTTGTAGTTACCTAGAGTTGACAATGTACTAGCCTGGTTATACCATTACATAGTTATGGTAGCTTTTGTTTCAATATGGAAAAAATCTCCATTATATCAATTTGGCATTTTATTTGCAGTGTTACTAGCTTTCAAGCAGTTACTTTTTTTTTTTTCTTGACAATGGATTAGGTTGGTTATACTATTAAGTAGTTATGGTAGCTTTTATGTGAATATGGAAAAAATCTCCATTATATCAATTTGGCATTTTATTTGCAGCGTCACTAGCTTTCGAGCAGTTACTTTTTTTTTTTTTTCTTGACAATGGATTAGGTTGGTTATACTATTAAGTAGTTATGGTGGCTTTTATGTGAATATGGAATCTCCATTATATCAAATTGGCATTTTATTTGCAGTGTCACTAGCTTTCAAGCAGTTACTTTTTTTTTTTTTTTCTTGACAATGGATTAGGTTGGTTATACTATTAAGTAGTTATGGTAGCTTTTATGTGAATATGGAAATAATCTCCATTATATCAATTTGGCATTTTATTTGCAGTGTCACTAGCTTTCAAGCAGTTTTTTTTTTCTTGACAATGTATCAGGTTGGTTATACCATTAAATAGTTATGGTAGCTTTTATGTGAATATGGAAATAATCTCCATTAGATCAATTTTGCATGTTATCTGCAATATCACTAACTTTCTAGCTGCTACTTTTTTTTTTTTGATAGCCATTCAAGCAGGTACTTTCCTTTAAATTAGAAAATATAGTGAATATCATCCTTGGATTATGAATTTATGCAAATGAAAGTTCTTGAAAATAGAATAGATTGTGCTGGATATTTCAGAAATGGAGTAACACTCTTCTATTGTGAGACTTTATCATTTGTATTTGTACAAGTTTTGTTTCTAAGTTTACCCCATTACACTACCATTATTCTGGCTCTCCAGCAATGACTATCATTATTTGGAAAATTAACATTGGATTTATGCTTAAACACCCCTCAAAGATTTTTTATTTTTTATGGAATGTTTAAAATGCATTGACCTCTCACAATTGACACTTCCTTGCCCTTGTATTTTTCCCCGTTCATAATTACTAAATAGTATGTACTGTTCTACATGCATTAACCTCCCACATATTGGAACTTCTTTTGCCCCAGTATTTTGTCCTTCGTATAATCGCTAAATAGATGTTTGGAGGGTTAAGAAAGAGTAAAACATGGTTTAAATATCTTCTATAGAAAAGGGAATGTACGTAAGTGGTTTTTTTTTTTTTTTTTTTTGGGGGGGGGGACTTGATCCTTTATTTTTAGTACATACAAATTTTATGTGATAGTAAAAGCGCCATGAGGCTGGCCTTATGGGATGGAGGAGGTTTCACTGTGCTGATGATATATATATATATATATATATATTTGTACTTTGAATTAATTTTTATTTGTTTTTGTTCCCTTCAAGACTGCTAATTTGTTTTTGTGATATGGATTGGCTGATAAGTTCTCCAAGGTTATTGTATTTTTGAATTTTGTAAGTTCACTAGTTACCACTTTGTGAGCAATTGGTAGACATTTGGCTGGGTCCATGTCCTAGATGACACCTCACCGATCATGTTGTTCAAAATTTCCACCCAAAATAAGCGTACTGTATGTATGGGGTCTAAAGACAATGTTATGGAAAATTGCAAACATGCTACTGACATATATTAATACATAATGGAGGTTTGTGGCATTATTGTAATTTGAATAGCTTTGAACCATGCATTGACCCCCTATTATATATATTGTCCAGTTTTGCCTAACTTTTGGAATGGCCGGTTATAGACTATGATCTTGTGCTGGCTCTATATGCACAGTATGACTTTGATTTAGTCTGTTGTGTTCGATTCATTTCTGTATGGCACTTAAAATTCTATTGGATTTTTAGATTGGGTGTGATATTATAACATTTAGACCTTAATAGGCTAGCTATGTAATGTAGTTATAAAACAATGTGATTATATAGTTCTGTGGTTGTGTGTGATTATGATGCTATGCAAAAATTCATATCACAGCTTTCAGGCTGTTCAATTTGTTTTATTTTTCTATTTCAACTTGTTGAGATAACTTGCATTATTATGAACAGGAGAATATGTCTCTGCATATGTTGGGTAGTCGCAGGTTATTGTTCTTCATCATAATATGGTTGTGCTAGTATAGAATGTTACAGGTGGTATGGGTTTGCTAGCCTAGGTTGTGTAAGAATATAGGCCTGGATATGGTATGAATCTGGTGTATTTATTGTTTTGTTTGGATTAACCCCATATAGTTGTTAATTTTGCATGAAAGAATAAAAAAAGTTTTCCTTTCTTGGTTTTGTTGAGGGCTGCTGATTAATCATCTTATCTACATTTGTCTGGAAGAAATGTGACACCAGAAATCCCTAGGTTTCACTGATTTATTCTGTTAGCATGGTTCAGGTGCAGTTATCTCTCCCCCCCCCCCCCCCTCCCCCTCCTTTTTTTTTTTTTTTTTTTTTTTTTTTTTTTTTTTTTTTTTTAAATACTTGGGCACATTTTGTCAGTACTGTGACTAGTATGGTTTAATTGGTGGTATAAAACTTCCCAATGTTGATAAACTATGTGTAGCAGCCCTTTGCCATGTAAAACAAATGTTGATCTGATCTTTGAAGGTTCTTAAAAGACATAATATGGATAACATGAAAGAGAGTGAAACTTAGGAGACTTGTTTATGAAAGTGAAACATTCATGTTATTTGGTATCTATCAAGAAGTTCCAAGTGCAGTTTTTTGTAAGTTGGAAAGTACACTTATTGGTTGTAACTATCATTGTATGTTGAATGATGGTGGTTGAATCTGAAGCTAGACTTGAGGCTGAATTCTCATGTGTTTGAAACCTTATAGTTTGTATTTCTGTGCTGAACTGAAAAATGGAAACTTATTTGTTGTAGTTCGCTTCTGTTAGAAGTCTCGAGGCTGCGAAATTGCTTGATCAGGCTTCCAGTTATGTAATCTTGTCTTTAGATGGTTTTATCTTCTGGGTTTTAATCACTTGTTAGGAATCATCAAACAACTATCAGGTTCTTAACATTCACTAGAAGTAGGGTGCAAAGAATCCGAGTAGCCCTGGGAAATCTCCCTTTTTTTTTTTTTTTTTTTTTTTAATGACATTATTCATCGTCTTTATCTTTTTAACTAGTGGGTCTGTTCTTCTCTCTTGCAAATTTTTTCCTGAACAGGAAATCTTGAAAGCTTATGGGGTTGGGCATGTTCTTAGTGGGGTCGAAGTTGGTCCTTGTTAGTCATATAACACTTTATAGTACGTAAGTACGTACGTTCTTGAGAATTCCATGTTACGCTTGACTGCTTGAGTATGCATTGTATCTGGTGGATGTTTTGCCCAGGACGGGTGGAACTGTACCCGAACCCACGATCCATATCTGAATACTCTCATTTATGCTGGTCAAGGGGAGTGTGGATGCGTTTGTATGTAATCTTATGTGGCACAAAACTATTGTACGTACTATTCTCATTTTTTATTTCTTACCCTACCTTAGATCCATCCAAGTACGTGGGTGGGTAATCGGGTTGCTGTGACCATGCAATTAAAAAAATGACTATTTTTGGGTGGATTAAGCTGGAGTGAGATTCCTGAGGGTTCAGGATGAACCATTTGGGGCAAGTGTCTTTGACTGGTTCATGAGGGTGACCGATATGGTTCACCCGTGGGATACTTAGCATTTTGTTTTGCCACATTTCATTGGTATGTTTCTCTATGTTGATTGTTGAGAGTCTTCTCCCAATTTATGCTACGTGACATAGTACATGTTTCGGAGTGAACCTCTGATCTATAAAAGCTTGGAGAGTATTCCACTCTTGGGTGGTGAAGTTGGGGTTTGTGGTTTTTATCTTCCTCATTCCTTGTCTATACCCAAACTCGACGTCCTAGCTATTTTGTTTGTCCTACTTTTCATGTACATATGAAATGACAAAATTTAATTTGCATTGGAAAATAATTGTTATATGAAGGGGGGGGGGAAATTGAGGTTATGATTTATAGCTGTGGTTGTTATAACAAGATTTTCTCTATAATTATATGGAGGAAGAGGGTTACCCAAGTTGCCAATATGGGAGGAATTCCCCACGCCACACCAGTGAGGGTATAGGGTACATAGATAGGGAAGACAGAATGCAGAGAAGAAACAAAGAATGTGAGGGAATCCCATATGCTGGTGTCATGGAAGCTTTTCCCAATTATGAATATGTAAGACTTCTCAACTTTTTTTATATTTTCTTAATTTATGTATGGATAGAACATATAATATTGATAACCCAAGGGAGTAGTCCTATTAGTGAGCAACAAATTTGGTATGAGCCATAAACTTGGACGTCTTAAGTTCGACTCCTATGAGGCACACTTTGGGCCATTCACACGGGAGTGGTTAGTGTTTTTTTTTGCTTTCAACGAAATTTGAATGATTCCCATTGTTCTAACAAACCAATGTGTTATGACTTCTGAACTCCGAAGCCCAAACCTAAGGCACTGCAGCAAATCAAAGAGGCCCAAATGCCCAATACGTCTCCTGTTGAAAACCCCAATATGCCACAAAAATCCTTTTTTTGATCGGTAGATCCCAAGGAGAGTGAACTCATGAGCAGTTAATTGGAAAGTGTTGGTTATTGTCAATGAAATTATTCCCTTAAAGTTGATAACTAACTTTGAAAATATCCATCCTCTTTTCCTCTTATTAGTATTCTCCTTCCCTCGGATTTGTTGAATTTAAATTGCAACAATCCAATTCCCAACCAAATTATATCCAGAGCTGGTCTTGGTTGAACCCAAGGCCTCAGCTCAAGCCTAGCCCAACCCTAGATCGGGCCTAAAAATCTCAAAGCTGACCTGCCCTTTGGGCTGAAAAGCTCAATCCAGGTCCTCCAGCTTTGTTAAGTCAAACCTGTACCCCTAGCCCATAGTGTACATAACTTTTGCCATTGAATTACTCCTCGATGGTTGTATTTATAACTTTCTTAGGTCTTTGAGGTTCCAATACTTGATCCTTGGTTCCCAAGGTAAAACATAAGATTTTGACCATTGAGGCAGCCAAGGGCATTGGTGGTTATATTTATAACTTGACTAGTATTTAAAACTTGATCCTTTTAATTGTCCCATGTTTTATTCCTAAAAGTCCTTTCAGAGAAGGGTATTAAAGGGTTTTCAAAAATAGCATGGAAGTGACAAATCCTTATGTCATTACCAAAAGGTGTTATTGTCAATGCATTTCTTTTTTTTTTTCCTATTTTTATTAAGATCACAGTAATCAATTCATTGAGGCCCCTCGCAACCCGAGACAATAGTGGGGAGAGAGGGGTCCAACAAAAGCTTCAGGAATATGTGTTGAAACCTAGGTCTCCCTACAAGAGAAAAATATTGTCTTTCATGAAACATATATCATTCAAAGTTCTTTGCCAGTACATGAAATTAGATATTGAAAAGGGTTGCAATATTAGTGGGATGATTAAGGCTTGAATGCTGAAAATGCCACGACCGAGTTGTGCCCTCCAAAGCCAAAAGAATTTGAAATTGCTGTAAATGGAAACAAAATATTAAATGTGTTTAAGGGTAGCTTCGACTTATGCTAATTCAATCACCATACCATTGCCCACAAATCCCTTCCAACTACTACCCGCAACTCCCAGTCGCATGGGCTGGGCCAAGACTGAAGATGTCCTAGCCTGATTTCGAGATGGACCAAATTGGGTAGTACTGGCTGAAGCTTAGATACCTTTTGGATTGGGTCTCGGTTTTTTAGCCTCAGGCCTGGGCCTTCCGGCCCATTTTTATCCATTAATCAGTGGACCAACATCTGATTTTAGTCCTATATCATGGTGTTGTAGTTGCTATGACCAAAAAATCCCTTCATGGTGGGCCCTATAGTTGGTAGCTTATCCAAGGACTCCCCCAACTATCCAATGGCTATTAGACTACTAGAATCATTTGTTGATGTGTAGTAGAAGTATTAGGTGTGGTGCAGATGCTATAAGATGTAAGTGTATCAACAACCTTTGTGTGGAAACACAATTTTTAAAACTCACCAATATTCACTTCATGTTGTTTCTTTTTGTTTGCAACTGTATCAAATTCCATAGAAGGCTCAACATTCTGTCATTATTCATAAGAAATGGTTAATACCAAATCAGCTAGTAGAAATACTCTTAAGGGAATACAAAAAATGGAGCTCTTAAAATTAAGGATTAAAGGAGTACATACAAATTGGTTTATTGTTGGATGCAGCCACCCAATAGTTATGGCTTTTAAAACAGCAATGGCTTCTAGAGCCCCAGCAGCTCCAATACTGTGCCCTATCATAGACTGTTGACAGCCAAAAGGAAAATAAATCATATGATGAAGAAACAACACACACACAAGAGAGAGAGAGAGAGAGAGAGAGAGAGAGAGAGAGAGAGAGAGAGAGAGAGAGAGAGAGAGAGAGAGAGAACCTTGGTTGCATTTATTTTGATATCTGAAGTGTCCTTGAATACTTGTCTTATGGCATTCACCTCTGCTTGGTCACCAACAATTGTAGAAGTTGCATGTGCATTGATATAGTTAACCTGTCATTAAAAAAAAATGGTAAATTGATTTTATATACTTTTTTATTTTCATATATTGAGGGGAAAGAAATTTTCTTCACACCTGTTTATATTTTTTTTTCCGTCATGACTTTTTTTCTACTTAGATTAGAGATTTAGTAGCCTCTCTCAATCATATGATCCATCATATATGGATTGATTTTAAACATTTATGGTAACAAAATGTGTGTTACAAATTCTTTAAATTTCCTAGAAGGTTCATCGTGAATTGATGATAACATAGAGAACATGTTTACCAAATCTGTGGCCCAATCAAGCTGCCATATAGCAACAATTATGAGCATGGTGGAGGGGATTCCAAATGCAAAGGTTATGGAATTCCACGAAGAATTTATATACTTGAAGTATATGTAATGTCTGGATGTAGGAGGCACTTCTTTTCATGGTGGTGGCTGCCATTTGTAGTATAGCACTGCCCCAAGTCCTAGGGTCCATCAAATGTGTGACATCTTGTAACTTTTTCTTGTCCCCTTCTTCTCTTGGAGCACAGTACCCCCGGTTAGGGCTGTCAATCGGTCGGACCGAGTCTGTCTCAGTTGGGCCTAACTGGGCTTGACGGTGTGAAATCCTTGCACCGTGAACGTTCGTTTACTTAAATGGGCATGGGTTTGGGGGGCATGATACAATTTGTAATCAGGTCGATCGGTGTCGGGATTTAATCATGCTACCTTAAACGGGCTATGGACTTATTTAATTCTAAACGGGATCTAAACGGACCTATCCTAAAATCATTTTTTAAGCGGATTAAACAATTGGCTTTAAAATTTAAGCATTTTTCTTAGAATTTAAGAAGATAAGATTCTTAGAAAAGGTATTTATAATTTAAGCATTACTCATATTTTGTAGTATTAGTGGTAGAATAGGTATTTACAATTTAAGCATTTTTTTATAGGGGGTCGGGTCGTTCGGGTGAAGTGAGTCAGTTCTAACGGGCTACTTAAGTGAGTCGGGCCGGTCGGGCGCTCGATGGGCTACTACTCTACACCATAAACGTTCGTTTAATAAACAGGCCGGGCTTAAGCCCGACACATTTATTAAACTGGCCGGTTCAAGTCAGGCCTTAAACAAGTCGGGCTAGATCGAACCTACCGGTGTGGGTTCAAGATTGACACCCCTCCCCCTGGCAGCTTCTTGGGCTAACATCCTTAGTGGCGTATGGACTCTCCACAGAAAATGACTCAAAAGAAAAAGGTGTTTATATTAACATGAAAATTGAAAAATGCAATAAATTATGTATCCCTCGATAGGAAATGACCCAAAAGAGAAAAGTGTTTATGTTGACATGAAAATTGGAAAATGAAATAAATTATGTATTCCAGACGGTAACCAAACTAACTAGGACCATACCTCTTCTGGTGATACACCGGCTTTTTGAAGGCATCTTTGGATACATAATGAAATGCCAAATCCATCTAATCTGGGATCAGTCAAATGATGAGCATCAAAATTAATTGCACCGCCTAAGTATTCAGCAAAAATTGGTGCACCACGCTTCATTGCGTGCTCCAAGCTCTCCATTACCTAATAACCAAAACCACAAAATGTTAATAACTCACAAATGATATCACAAGGGTTTGTGAATTTTGTCTTCCATCTTTCATATTTTTTTTTCCTTTTTAGGAATTTTTGTCTTTCATCACCTGTTCTGGTTTGAGCTTAGAACAATTAATAAAATTCCTTACAAGTGAGTTCAAGGTTGCCAAACTAAAATCCTCGATTTGAATTTCATTCTCTTCATCAGGAAAAAATAAATAAAATCATTATCTTAATAATTTTAATGGAAAAATTCATTTTTACAGCCGTTCCCTATATCTCATGGAATGATGATGTGATAATTTTAATCATTAATTGGATAGATAGGGCATAGTCAATGTCGGACACATGTCAAATTTCATAGTACAATACAATCAAATATCCTCCATTATATTGGCGTCCATCCTAATGTATTTCCATGCATATTTACTTTACTTCGATTATTATTGTGCACTTTCCCATAGTCTTTGATTTAATTTAAACCTCTATTCTACTTAACAAACTCGATTTGAATTGAAGTTTTCCATTTAAATGAGGACCTTAGGATCCATCAATCGACAAAATGTGGGCCCCATTCTATCTATCACATGGCTAATATTTTGGATTACCTTGTTAGGCTTATAAATGTAAAATGCTAAAAGATCCTCTCCAACACCAACAATTTACCTCCCACCCATCCAATGACTTAGGATGATTTGGGCACACTAGGTGTTGGCAAATGTTGGGATGCATGTCCAAGTCATCCCAACCATTATATGAGTAGAAAATAAACGGTTGATGCCGAAGTAGTTGGGTAACCTGATCCTATCAATGCAGGCCATTTTGATAAAGTAGCATTCTTTGACTTATTTGTAACACTTTTCAATTGTAACTTGTTTTAAAATAATCAATCTTTTTCTTTAAAGACCTACTTGTTGATGGAGAAAAGTGGAAAAGAAAAATAATGGTTGAAACTTGTGTCTGTCCCACAAATATGAGTGTTTGAATAAATGTAGTGAAAAACTTATTAAACAAGATAATTTAATCCAATAATTGTTATTTGCTGATATAGTAGTTAATTTTTTCAACCCTATTTAATTCTAAAGTACTCCCAAAATTCATGGAAATGTTGTTTTGTGTCTATCTCTCTCTACTACCTATTTCCTCTCTTTTTCATAGAATTCCACCTCACTTCCATATCTTCTCTTTTCTATAGAGGATGGATCCCACTAAAATTGCGTATTCTATTATTTCCTTTCTTTCCCTTTCCTGGTGAACCCAACCCACAACATCACACCCTTTTTTATCTATCAAATAAATAAAGCCTAATAAAAATCGCACAAATTTAGATCATCCCGATCTGTTTTGCATTATTTTTCTTGTAAATCTATATCTCATACTGACTTGACTCGGTAGCTCTACCTTAGTCTTTTTCTTTCGTTTTTTTTTGGTAAAGCTCTACCTTATTCAAAAGACCAAACTCCCTCAATTTATGCAACCCTGTGTTTTTTTCTCGTCAGTCCACCTCATTAATTGGAAAAGGAGCCGCGCATGCCTATGGGTCTCCTTAGAAAACCCCTTGATTGTGCACATTAGTGCAGGGGCAATGAGGAGACACACATGAATATAAAGAGAGGGTGGTTTTTTCAGATTCGGCTCCTATCTTTAGCATTCATCATCTAGGGCAAGCACCATACGGCGAGGCGATGATCCCATGGTTCTTAGCATCTCGTTCTCCGTAACTTTTTCAAACCATTGGATCATCGCCTCACCGCGTAGCGCTCACTTAGGTAGCTATGGGTCGACTTGGCAATGGACACTAAGGAGAGGTACCAGACCTAATTTTTTCTGGATTTCATAGGCGTGAGGCATCATTTTGCAACCCCATATGTCTGAGAGTAGAGCGTGTGATCAGGGAACGTTCTTTTTTCCATAAATAAGAGGGGAGATGCAGTGGGTCCCATGCTCACACCCCCTCTCAACTTTGTCCCTTTAGTCTAGCTCTAACTGGGAACCCAGGGATACCTGAATAAACATTATAACATATGAAGAAGGGCAGTAAGACATACCAAAACTCCAGCACCTTCGCCTAAAACAAAGCCATCTCGATCTTTATCCCAAGGTCTTGAAGCAGTTTGTGGATCACCATTTCTTTGGGACAAAGCTCCACGAGCTATAAAACCCCCCAAGCAAACTGGAACAATTGGTGCATCAGTTCCTCCAGCAATTACTAAATCAGCATCTCCTTCCCTGATGTGGTTAGCAGCAGCATAGAAGCAATGATTTGCAGTAGCACAAGCAGTTGAAATCGAATAGGTTGGACCCATAAGACCCAACTCAACAGCAAGTAAGGCAGCAGTCATGTTTGTAGCAGAGTTAATAACCAGATATGGAGTTAGCTTTCTATACCCTTTCTCTCTTAGAATTGGAATACTACTGTATGTCATTGCACAACCACCAAAGGCTGTCCCAATAATCACACAAGCTCTCTCCTTGTTAATCTGAGAATACCACAAATCAAAGAAAAAAAAGAGTTAAATTGAGTTATTAACTAGGAAACTTATTGAATTCAATTGGATAAGAACCTTGGATAGGTTATGGGTGCCCAGGTCTGCATTTTTTAGAGCCTTCATGCCTGCAACAAGGCCATATTTATGATGATTCTCAAGTTGGCGTTCTTGCTTCTTGTTGATATAATCTTCAGGAGTGAATCCATGAATTTGGCTGGCGAATTGGGTAGGAAACTCCGATACGTCGAAGCGATCAATTGGGCTGATCCCACTCTTACCTTCAAGGAGACAGTCATAGTAGGTATCCACATCGTTGCCAAAGACAGAGACAACGCCCATCCCAGTGATGACTACACGTTTCTTTGGGTCCTTCTCTCTCTTGGGAGCAGAGGATGTGTTAGGAACAATTGATGCTGATATTGCTGATGTTGACACCCATGGTGTCTTCTTCTTCATGTGGCATCTCTTTCTTTCCTCATGGAACTTTGGAGACTCTCCATAGAGGAAGGGTTTGTGTGAGACATGGAAGGTTGATGAGTGGAGAGCCTGCATTTTGTTTGAGCTTCTAAGCTGCTTAGTTGCTTGGAGACAGGGGAGTTCTGCAGTATATGTTACAAGTGACATCCTATGTGTTACGTCGTAAAGTGGGTTGAAGTTTTACTTCTTTTCCTTGGGAGGTTGATCCGGTCTTCCTTCCTTCCTTCCCTCCTTCCCTCCTTCCCTCCTTCCCCTTCTCTTTGACTTTATCTTGCATGTAAAATATGTAGAATTTTCTATATTTTTATTTTTTGGTAGATTTTTCTATTAATTTTACTATATAGGGAAATGGTTGTCTGAGCCGCTGGGGGAGGATACATACCATCCTCTCTAGCTATTTCTCCTTACGTGAAAAAAATACTATCCAATTGTGTTACATAGGTCTTCATATGAGAATATTTTCATTAAGGCTTGTTAAGTCACTCTCTCCAATGCATTCGACTTCGACCTTAATGGAATCTAAGTGTCCATCATAGGCTCGACTCCACCAGACACATGGGAAAGTGGAACCAGGCTGTGATAAGATGCCCATGCCTCAGCTCCACTTCCCCATGTGTTTGGGCATACGTAACACTAAAAAAATAATGACACGAGCATGGTCTTAGGTATCGATATTTGGTCGGCTATATAATATCAATATTGGCCGTGACAAATCTTGTTACCTTGCCGGACCAGGATTGGGTATCATATTGGTATCATGGGTAAAATCATCAAGAAATCTAATTTTATGGAAAATCGGAATGATATTGACCGATATAGCCGATCCCAGAGAGGTATATCAGCCAAGATCAATGCCAATACCGATACTGATAACTAAATACTTGGACAAAAGTCACTAGTGTACGCTACGCTATGCAATCTGATAGCTTTTTGTCCTATATCTTATATGTAAGATAGGAAAAGGTTGGGCTCGGAGGATGCTGCTGAGTTCCCAGCCTATACATCTCTCTACTTTTTGGAAAAGAGTCCCTTTCTTTTATATCCTATTCTTTCATCGGTTGATCTGCTGGCTTCAAGAAAACCAACGTACATGCCAACCCACTGTATCTATTGCATGAAATAAATGAGTAGGAACGAAAAAGAAAGAACAGATTTAAAAAAGAGGAAGAAGATGGATGGTCAGAATCGTGAGATTAAGATGATGAGTTTACCAAGTCTTCCATGAAAGTGACAAACTGGTAATAGATCCTACGGCCTACATTTGGCAAGTCAAGAATTTAGTATTTGACATCAACAAGCACGGATCCTCTACATCTGGTTTTACCCTATAATTTCATCTCACACCATCTATGGGGTGTGGGGACCACCTTTAGAGTGTGGGGATCACACGCTGTGGATGGTGTGAAATTGAATTGAAAAGGATATAGCCAGATGGAAAAGAACCAAATTCGTGTGAACCCTCATCTCTAACTTTATTAGTCTATGAACAAAGAGCATTTGTAGATTTTATGACTCAATCTATTAAGTTGAGATAATTTGTCCGAGCTTCTTTCCCCTTATGCGTCAAGCCCTGTGATTGATATGGACAATTATGATACTTTATCGGAAGCTGACAGTATATCCAACTCTCTTCTATTTTTTTTTATTCATTCTCTCCGTTTACCAATCATTATAAGGCCTATAATGAATCGTTCAACATGATGCTATTCAAACCACGTCTTTTCCAAAAACAAGACGGTAGAAAGAAGAGCAAGTGAGGTGTTTTATTTTTAGATTATGATAACTTTAGAAGTTCCTAGTCATGCCATGTCTAATTAAGCAACAAGAAGAATGCTAGATTAGGTAGAGCTTAGATTAGGTAGAGCTTACTTACGAACCAAATGCAACCTTTGAGGTGGGTAAAAAGGAAAAAAAAGAAAAAAAATGAAAAATTGTCCACCCCTAGCTGAAAATTATTATTTTTTCAATGGGGACACCCTTCTTAAGACTTAGATTACTGTAGTAAGCTATTGTAAAATTTCTTTTATATCCCTTTACTTCAGTTGTTTCTTGTAATACCCTCCTCTAAAGTTGGAAATTACAAACAGGCGGTGGAGGAGGGCTCCTCCTAAAAAAATTTATTGCAAAGAATGTTGGTGTATGATGTCTTGTATTCCGTTGCAGTTTAATCCAGGGAGTACGGGTGCAGCACCTAGACAGGTAGGACGATGGTCCCGCTAGCTGGTTAGCGGGCCGTGGGGGTTGCAAGGAGGGCAGGAGGCCCCCCTGCATAGCAGGGAATGTAGGGGGTGCAGCCCCCCGCTCGAATTTTTTATTTGAGTGCAATTGTATTTTAATCCGGATTAGGGTGGCAATTGTAGTTTAATCCGGATTAGGGTTTTTTCTCACTATATATTTGTAGCGAGGGTTTCTTTCTCTGTAATGAAAGCAATACTGAGAGGTGTGAGGACGAGCGCTGTAACCCTATTCTCCATTGATAGTGAAGCAGGATCTCATCTCACCAGGGATGTAGGCAACCTTGCCGAACCTCGTAAAATCCGTGTGCATTGTTTGTTTTTTTTCCATTATCTTCTGCATCGTTTTAAGGTTGCGTTTCTACAAATTGGTATCAGAGCTCTAGGTTTCCGTTTTCTAGGGTTTACTATCACGATGGTAGGGAATGGATCGAATGTCAAGTATGACATCGAGAGGTTTAATGGGAAGAACAATTTCACCCTCTGGCGTCAAAGGATGAAGGATCTTCTGATACAGCAGGGTTTGGCAAAAACGTTGTTGGGGAAGTCGAAGAAACCTACAAAAATTACTGACGAAGATTGGGAAGAGATGGAGGAAAAGACGGTAAGTGCTATCCGATTAAATCTTTCTGATGATGTCCTACAATATGTTGTGGGTATCGAATCTGCACCGCAGTTATGGGCGAAACTTGAAAGCATCTACATGACGAAGTCCTTAACGAACAAGTTGTTAGTGAAGAAGCAATTGTATTCTCTACAGATGGAGGAAGGTACAGATCTATTAGAGCATCTTAACATATTCAATCAGATTGTAAGTAAACTTGCAAATCTGGAGATTAAGATCGAGGACGAAGACAAGGCGTTACTATTGCTGTCGTCGCTCCCAGAATCATATGATCACCTAGTAACGACTCTCTTGTACGGGAATGAGACCCTTGAGATGGATGAAGTCGCAGCTGCCCTCATGTCCAATGATACAAGGAAGAAGGCCAGTAGTACGAAATCTCAAGGAGAAGGTTTTTTCGGAGGTGACAAGGAGTAGGAAAGAGGGAGATCAAATCAGAAGGGATCTGTGAAGAGTTGATCGAAATCAAAAGGGACAAAGACAAAGGTTTCTTGTTACTATTGCAAGAAGGAAGGTCATCTAAAGAGAGAGTGCTTGAAGAGGAAGGCGGACTTAAAGAAGAAAGGTATAGATAAGGCATCTGAGGAAGCTAGCGTGGCTGACAGTTCAGATGAATATGATGGAGATGTACTCTCTATATCATCAGGTAAGAATCAACCTTCTGATTCTTGGATTTTAGATTCTGGATGTTCATATCACATGTGTCCGCATAAGGATTGGTTTGATACATATCAACCATATAATGGTAAGTTTGTCCTAATGGGGATGATGCCGTATGCAAGACCATTGGGATAGGCACTATCAAAATCAAGATGTTTGATGAGATAGTAAGAACTTTAGCAGATGTGAGACATGTACCAGAATTAAGGAAAAACTTAATATCTTTGGGGGCACTTGACTCAAATGGTTGCAAGTACATAGCAGAAGGTGGAGTTCTCAAAGTTATTAAGGGTGTAATGGTTGTCATGAAGGGACAGCTAGCAGGAAACCTATACATACTCATAGGGAGCACAGTTATAGGTGGAGCATCTGTGACTGCAGATGCAGTATTTGATACAGATGATACCTATCTGTGGCATATGCGGTTAGGGCATATGGGAGAAAGAGGATTGATGGAGCTTCATAAAAGGAAAATGTTGAAGGGAGTAAAAACTTGTAAATTGAACTTCTGCAAGTATTGTGTGTTCGGAAAACAGTGCAAGGTTAGCTTCAAAACTGCAAAATATAAGAGTAAAGGGGTGCTTGATTATGTACACAGCGATGTATGGGGTCCTTCAACAACAAAATCTAAAGGTGGGGCAGAATACTTCGTGACCTTTGTTGATGATTACTCAAGGAAAGTCTGGATCTACTTCATGAAGCATAAAAGTGAGGTGTTCACTAAATTTAAGGAATGGAAGGCTGAGGTAGAAAGGAAGACAGGAAAGAAAATTAAATACTTGAGAACAGACAATGGAGGAGAGTACACATACAAGCCGTTTCTAGAATTGTGCAAAGCTGAAGGGATTACACGTCACTTCACAGTTCCAAAGACACCACAACAAAATGGTGTAGCTGAAAGGATGAACAGAACACTTCTAGAAAGAGCTTGGAGTATGAGGCTGAATGCAGGGTTGAGCAAGAGATTTTGGGCAGAAGCAGTGAACATGACATGTTTCCTCATCAATAGGTCTCCATCAAAGGCGATTGATTGTAAAATTCCTTAAGAGGTATGGACAGAAAAACCAGTAGATTATTCTATTCTAAAAATATTTGGTTGTCCAGCCTATGCGCATGTTGAGAGTGAGCAGCGTTCCAAGTTAGACTCAAAGTCTAAGAAATGTATCTTTCTTGGTTTTAAGAAAGGTGTAAAGGGATTCAAGTTGTGGGATCCAAGTTCACAGAAAGTTGTGGTTAGCAGAGATGTTGTGTTTGATGAGTCTCATATAATGAAGTCAAATTACAATTCACAAGCAGTTGATGAAAATAAAGAAGGTTCTACTGTGCAGGTGGAGTTAGGTGAGTTAGAAACAACAAGAGAGAATGATTCATCAAGTGACTTACCAGGACAACAGGAAGCAGTAGAAGTTCCCTATACTGTGGCAAAGGGTAAAGGGAAGCGTACTCACAAAGCACCTATGAGATACGGGTTTGAGGACATGGTTGCCTATGCCCTCACTGTAGGTACAGGTGATCCATCTTCCTACCATGATGCTATGAGTGATGCACAGCATGATAAATGGATGATAGCTATGATGGAGGAAATGGAATCTCTACAGAAGAACAAGACTTGGGAGATTGTGGAAAAACCCAAGGGAAGAAAAATCATTGGGTGTAAATGGGTCTTTCGTAAGAAAAGGCAGCATCTGAGAAGGAGCGTGAAAGGTATAAGGTCAGACTTGTAGCCAAGGGCTATGCACAGAAGGAGGGGATAGACTACAATGAAATAT
>NC_056565.1:4744959-4749090 GCF_013358625.1 Macadamia integrifolia | reverse complement strand
AATCCTCTCGAGGATTAGTCGAGATGCACGTAAGTTGGCCCAGACACCTTGGTTAATAAAAAAAATATATATATATATATATATATTGCAAATTTGCAATGACTTCCCACCCCTTAGGTAATTTTGTCCTTTGATTCTTAATCAAGTTAAATCACATTCCAAAGGAGATATCTTTGAGTTACAATTTTTTTTTTTATTGCTAAACGGGATATTACAAAAGTTGATCTCATCCAGGTAGTTTGTAGCTTCTTTTTTTTTATTTTATCAGCTAGAAAATATAAAAAAAATATCAACAAAAATTTTTTACCCAAGATTTGTTTCTCAACAGAAACCTGTCAATTCCTAATAGTTGCCTATGATTTTCTCTCCAGAAAAAATAAAAAGTTGAGCATTTTCTCTTTTCCTGCACTTTCTCTTAGATAAGTTTCCAAGGGTGTTATTAAAAAATGTTGGCCATTAATCCTCTTCTTTCGGAGAGAATGGAGGTAGATCTCGAAAAACTCCAATATCAAATTAACTTGATTCCCTTGAAAATTGAACTTTTGATGCTGCAATTTATTATATAATTTGGTGAGAAATAAATAAAGAATATGGACCTTTTGTCATGTACCATAGGCAAATTTGGGAAACCATTACATTTGAGATCATGAATAGGCTTCTCGATCCCCCTTTGTGTTACAGCTCCAGACACAATGAGGAATAATCATCTTACCTATTTTTGGGATTTTCTACTTATTGCTCTCCTAGCATTTTGTTGTATCCCAATTATTTTGGTTTGTTTTTTTGTTTTGGCCTAGAAGCATTTTGAAATATCCCTTTATTTGGTTTGTTTTGTTTGTGGTTGTTTGGAATTCTCCTCTTGTTTAGTCTAATTGGCTGGATGTTGTATTTTTTACTTTCTTTTTTTTAAATATATTTTTCATTCATCCATAAAATAATAATAATAATAGATTTAGGACTAATCAAATACAATTATTATATATTTGACATAATCAGTCTTAGTCTTCAAAATTGCCTTACGCCTTAATTTCCTTTCTTCTTTCTCCTATTCTCGATTCCACAGGGGATAATAGATCTAATAGGAGTTATTTAAAGGGATTCAGTTGAACTGATTCTGATCTGAGCACCAATTAGAAGGCCTTCATTGCTCCTTTCATGTTCAAATTCCTCTTCGGGGGATATTCCTTTGAGAAAAATGCAATTTCAATTGTTGAATTTAGTAATTCAGAATCAACATTACAGAACCAGATCTTATGGATTATCCCCCCATTTTTTCCCCTTTCTCTAATTCCCACGGAGCGGTAAGTTCAATGCATCCTCCTCATCAGAAATGACTGTTATTGGTGTTGTGAGGCGACGCGATCCTTGTGTCTTGTCACTTTGACACCCCCCCCCCCCCCGGTAATATCTATATAAAAAATGGAAGAGAAAGCATATCAGGACCAATGTTGGGATTGAAGGCTTAGTACATTCTCCCGTTGTTGTCTCAAGATCTTGAGTCTTTTCTTCTCCTTGATTTGTATTTCACTAACTTTCTTCGTATGTATCTCAACCTGCTGCCCACAGAGCAATAAGGAGTCTTCTTTGAGTTATAATCTTTATAGGAATGAATCACATATGCTGGTTGAGAATTTCTTGGGAATTCATTGATTAGTTTGTTATGGTAGGGTAGAGGTTGCAGGAAGGGGATGGTTGAGAGAAAGAGAGAGAGAGAGAGATTTTTGTTTCATTCTTATTACAAATGTCAATTGAATTTTTTACCTTCATTAATTATAAGCACATATTTGAAGTGTTTATCACGAAATAGTTGGAGTGAATCTCTTCCGAAATAGGGAAAATAGTTACTTTAGGAAATTTTTTTTTTGTTGAATAAATAAATATAATAAAACCCCCATAAAAGAGGAAAGAAAATATTATAAGGTGAGATGCCACCAAGGCATTAGACTAAACACAAAAGGATCGAGACATAAGAGAAACACAAATGGATCAAAACATCAACTAGGACAATTGGAGAATGAGAAGGAGCAACAATGAGTTCGCACTACGTTCCTCCAAGAGGAATTAGATCTTCCAATTATTGGCTGAACGAAGAAAATAAAGAGCAAACCTAATACAATGACTCCTCTCCCTACGCAAGTAATACGTCAGGATTTTTATTTAAGTTGATTTGAGTTTCACTATAAAATAATGTGCAAAAATCATACTTAGCACCTTCCAAAATTGAAATCACCCTTTGAAGTATTTCTCGAAATGATGCCAAAGATAGTAATTATCCTAAGGTGTTTTGTTATAATTTTATTTCAATTTATATCATGGGATCAAAAATTGAAACTATGAAGTGTTTGGTATGATTTTTTCACCCTATTTATGTAAGCCCTCTTGCTTTTCATACTTTCGAAGAACTTCTAATTATCAAGGAGACAAAAAGCTATGTGAAGTAAAAGAAAAGAAGGTCGTCGAGCATGTGTTAATAACAAAGCAAATGTGTCAATTGATATTTAAAAAAAATAAATAAAAAAAATTATAGCAAAATTACTCTATTTCACAATCACCACTTCCACCAGCACATTCTCCTTCGATGTTTCCCACCGCCATCACCACCCCCTTTCCCAGCCCCAGACCTGTCCCTACGCCTACCTTTGCCGCCTCCCCGCCCCCACCCTCTCCCAAAAAAATATAGAGAATACATCTGATAAATTATACTACCACATGGATTTCTTACTCTTGAAGTATAACAGAGTGATGCAACGAAAAACAATTTGAATTTTAAAATTCATTCCAGGCTAGCCCACCAGCCCCACCCCATATCAGGCGTCCAATTAAGCTCATGGAGATATAAGTAACGGATCTTGGAGGTCTGGTGACACAAAAGTTCAATCTTGGGCCATAACCCATTTCATCACTTGGGCTCCATTCAAAGCCCAAAAATGAGGTCCAAGGATCCGAGGAGAAGGGATAGTAACTGAACCCACAGCCAAGACGGCCATTTTCTTTCGGTGATAGAGAATGCTACCTGGATAGCCACTACGCCAATATGCAGACCAATTGGAGATCATACAGAGGCTCACCCATAGTGTGGGGGCTGTGCAGTCTTTTCAAGCCCACCTGTGTCTAGACATAGAAACATTCAAGCAGGTAGTTTTGTTTTTCCCAAATAAAAGATCAAAATACATTATTTTCTGTAAAAAAATCATTTGAAATCCATCACTTAGCATTGTTTAAACCCCACTTTAAGTTCTAAGAATCCAGTCCTGTGGGCTGTGGCCACTGGCCAATACACAATCATGGGTATGGGCCGTATGGCTTCAAGAATAAAGTGGGCCTTTCATCATTCAAAGACTTCCCAAGAAATGGGCATAATGAGGTAAATTACATCAGAGAAAATTGAAGAATATCCGGTAAAAGCAAACTTTTAAAGCTTTTATCATTTTTGTGGTCATTGGAGGGGAAAAAAAAAAAGAAGACAAATTACAGCCAAGGTCCCTGACATGTAGGGAAACAATGATCGTGGTCTTTCAAGTTTCAACATCTAAGATTGTGGTCCCTAGCATTTTGGAAAATTATAAATAGGTAGCCATGTCTCCCTATTGGGCTAATGTTAGTGCAAATCAGAAGGCTGTACTCTCATGATTCTATCACCAAACAAACTCTTATTTCATTATAAAACCTTCGTTAAACATATGGAGAAAGTTTTCCTAAACTCATAAAAGGACTGTCCACCCATCATCCTAGGGGTCACAAACCCCTATAGGATTTTTCCATCTTCCCAAAATACCCTTGCAATACCCCTTGTGCACATCTCAAGCCTCGGGGAATGAATTCCCATTCATTGTGGGCATAAGAAAACTAGGTCGTAAAGATGATGATTGCGAGTTTAAGTATTTACAATTCAAAAGCCACTATGAGTCTATGCATGTAAAATTACAAAAACTAATGGGTGAGTTTGATATCAATCTTTATATTAGATACTTTGCTCAAAAAGACTGCTCTCAATATTCAAATCCGTGTGTTTTTTTTTTTTTTTTTAGAAGCTTGAATCTTTACCATTGCTCCAAGCATTGTACCCTAGTAATGGTGGGCATTTAAGCCAATGAAAATACCATATTGAAAAATTTTAGGCATTTATCTCCT
>NC_056565.1:4723918-4742617 GCF_013358625.1 Macadamia integrifolia | reverse complement strand
ATCTTATAACTTACAAATGTGAGAAAATCACATTATGTAATCACTTTTATCATCCATCTAGAATCGAAATGCTTAATTAAAACGATCATGGATGTATAAAATACGTCTGAATCACATACTGCAACAAAAGGACAATAAAACATAACATGAACAATAGTTTCCACCTTAGAATGGAAAAATGAGTAAGTTGCATTGAGGATAACTTTGTAGCAAATTGTTATGTATGTCTCAAATTCTTTACCCATTTTGAAGATTGATCCCTCTGACATATTTTGGTGATGATCCGAATTGAATTTTTTTTCTAAAGTCTATGATGGTATCAGATGGCCAATTGGTACGATACAACTCTGACCGGGGGTAGCCCTATGGACCGACCTGACTTGAAAGAATATATATTTGTATTATTGTATTGTGTAAGCAAGTGAGATTTGGGGATTTTTGAATTAGGGTGTCTGGAGGAAAGTTCTTGTTGTGAGCTTGGGTATTCTTGAGAGATCTCTATTATAACATTTCTTCCATCATATAGTGAATCATCTTCTTCTTTGCCTGAGGACGTAGCACATCACATTGGTGAGAAAAGAGATATTACAAAAGGAATCCAGAATAGTAAATTGATCTAACAATGAATGGTAGTCAGAGTATGAAAGCTAGCTGTCCTTTCATAAAGATGTAATGGGAGTTGAAAAATGGCTTTAGCTTCTGCAGGTGAAAATACAGAATTAATATGAGAATTAAAAGAGATACATTCCATTGCTTAGAATGTCGATGGATATATTAGAAATACAAGTATACAACATTAGGTTTTTGAGGCGGACTAATAGTTGGTCCTTGTAGATAAAATTGGAAGTACCATCATCTATTTCCCTCTGAAAGCATTATTTGTTTTACATTTTAAGTGGACCAAAATAGCTTCTCGTAGGATATAGAAAAAAAAAAGGGAAAAATAAAAACATAAAAAAATAAAAATAAATAAATAAATAAATCTTTCTTTCTGATACAGGCAGTTAGTAACAAACGAAAAACCTATAGAAGTCCATAGTGCTGTAAAGAAGGCCCATCAAACTGCTAGATGAACAGAAAAAGACATGGACCTCAGAACAGATCATCCATATGCCTGGGGATGATGAAATGGGCTTGGGCAAAGAGGGGGTGAGAATGGTCACCATTGAGGTTCATGGTAGAACCCATATGGGAATGGTACTAAGTGAGGAGATAACGAACATGGGAGAGGAATTCTGGTCTAGCAGCCCCTTTACAGTTCCAAATTAAGCAGAATCCATAGGTAAGTACACACTTAACCCCTCTCTCTCTCTTAGAATTTTTTTTTTTTACCAAACTTTAGGAGAGGTTATTTTGATATATGCACTTAAAGCTATACCAAATAATTCATTCTTTTATATAATAATAATATGATATATATAATGATATCTCCCAAGAAAAAAAAAAAGATATATACAATGATATAATTGTTGTGTCATGCCCACCCTTACCGATTGGGCTAGGCCTAGACTGTTCATTGAGGACCTTGGGTTGGCCCATAGTTTTCAAAATCTTGGCCCAGCCCAGTCCTATTGCACCCCAACAATCATCGGTCTATCTTGCTTATGCTGTCAAGATAGAGATCCAGACCATACCTAAACCTATCTAGACAAGGTCATGCACCCAAAACTTACACCACTTTGAAACCTCTATCTAATTTTGTGGCTGACATTATGATGTTTAAAAAATTATCAGATGAATCAATGTAGACCAATCCTGATGTGGATTATTGTTCAATCTATTTAATCCAATAATGATACTTAAAACCTTATGATCAACTCATCAACATGCTCTGAGTATGATGTATTGGATCCGAGTTTAGATAAACTCTCTATACTCGAAGTTTTACGTATGATTTCGTGATGACATGCATCCTTTTTTTTTCCATCAGATCTGCCTCTTAGATCCTACCTAAGAAATAAACATGGGTTTCTTACATAAGGACCCACCAACTCCCCCATTGCCCCAAAGGGCCCCCAAATCTAAACATATTCCTCCACAGCCTAGGTCCTGCACTACTACAACAACTTTAGGACAATTTTATGGGTATTTCCTAGAGTGGTACTATTGCTATTTCATTTTGTGAATTAGATTCGCATAGGTGATAGGCCCATGTACCAGCCATAGACCCAAATCCAAACCCGAGGAGGGTTCCAAAAGGTTTTGACTTCCTAAGGAGGATAAGTATATAAACCATTACTTTGTAATAATAGCACCTCTCATTAATCCAATCATATCATAAGAAAGACAACCGTTGCTCCCTCCAACTAAAACATCTCTCCTCTTATTCAGACAAGGTCAACAAACGAAACCCTAAACCCAAGGCCCCCACCACCCTATACAAAGTTACAAAACAGAGCAGCCCGGCACGACCTACACCGTGCGACGCGGTTTACAGTTTATTAATAACCTCCTCAAACCTTATAAGACCCAAAATTAATATAATACCCAGAAAACCAACTTAGTGGTAGACTTGTTATTTCTTCCACTCATACTTTTCTTCATTGAAATGAGAATCTTAAATTCTGAATCCATGAAAATGAATGATGAATCCACTCCTTGAATACCATTATCTATCTCCTCTGTCTCTCCTGTGTCTTTCTCTTTTCAATCCCTTAAAATAGTAAACTTTATCTTCATTTACGCTTCTTTACCGTTTTTGATTATCCCTCCAAATGGTATGGTTGACAGTGGTTGTAGGAGATGAAAACGGGACTTGACCGATGCGTTGAAGCCTTGAAACCCAAAAAAAATTAAAAATTACAAATTAAAAATTAAAAATTAAAAATTAAAGAAAAATTACCCAAAAAAATTAAAAAAAGGGAAGAAAAAACATTCAAGAACGTACGTTTGTCCATTGGTTCGAAAAGAAAAAGCCAATTCTTGGTTCCATCGCACTTTTTGCTTTCCCGTTAATCAAAACAACACAGTTTGAGATACCCACGGACCCAATTCGCAAACGCAGAATGAAACACTGAAACAACATTCAACGCTAACAGGAACAGGGAAGAGAGAGAAGGAAGGGGAGGATTTGAAGCAGATTGATTCTTTCATGAATGTTGTATTGTTAGAATCTCTCTCTGAATTCGGTTTCTTCCTCTGATTACGTCTACGGTTTTCTGGGTTCTTCGATGTGGGTGATGGGAGAAGGGATTCTGTGAATGAAATGACGATGTGAGAAGCAGCGTGGTGGGTATATGTAATAATGAGCAAAGAAGGCGGTGGGGCGACGAAAGCCTGGGAAACAACGGTTAGGAAATCACAAGCGGCTGTGAGAAGGCGAGGGACGAGCTTTTTCACAGCAATGTCAGTTGCCCATGTCGACGACGACGACGGAGGTGACGGTGCCTCCGGCGAGGTCTACCACGCAGAGCGAGTCCTCTCCAATGGAGACTTCTACACAGGCCAGTGGTTAGACAACGTTCCTCACGGCAATGGCAAATACTTATGGACCGATGGGTGCATGTACGTTGGCGAATGGTGCAGAGGCAAAACGATGGGCAAGGGCAAATTCAGTTGGCCTTCAGGGGCTACCTATGAAGGCGAATTCAAGAGCGGTTACATGGACGGCAAAGGCACCTACACGGGCTCAAGCGGTGACACCTATAGAGGCTCATGGGTCATTAACCTCAAGCATGGCCAAGGCACCAAGCATTACGCCAATGGTGATTACTATGATGGTGAGTGGCGCCGTGGCCAACAAGATGGGCATGGCAGGTATCAATGGAAGAATGGCAACCATTATATTGGGCAGTGGAAGAATGGTGTGATTTATGGCAATGGAACTCTGATTTGGGCTAATGGGAATCGATACGATGGGTTTTGGGAAGATAGCTTGCCTAAAGGAAATGGTACTTTTAGGTGGATCGATGGGAGCTTCTATGTGGGTACATGGAGTAAGGACCCCAAAGAACAGAACGGTACTTATTATCCTTCCTCCGCCTCGCCAACCGGGAATTTCGATTGGGATCCTCAGAATGTGTTTTCTGTTGATTTGAGTGATTGTAAGATTTGCCCTGGTGAGAAGGTTTCGATTTTACCATCCCAGAAGGTGCTGAATTGGGCTGGAATTGAGGCGGATCTCTATCAGAAGCAAGCAACATGGAAGTCCAAAAATGTCGATGCCAGCGGCAAGCCAAGGAGGATGTCGGTCGATGGCAGGATAAATAATGCCAGCAGTGATAAGGGGTTTGATAGGTTCTGTATTTGGGAATCAGATGGGGACATTACTTGTGATATTATTGATGCAAATCAGATGGGAGGGAGAGAAGTGGAGGATGGTTTGGGGGCTCTCCAGCTTGAAGATGCAGAGACCTGGGGAACAAGGGTACATACTCCAAAGTTTCTAACCAGGGAAATGAAGAAGCAGGGTCAGACAATTTCTAAGGGGCATAAGAACTATGAGCTCATGCTCAATCTGCAGTTAGGGATCAGGTATTAACTGATCCAATCACACTTTTTTATCTTTTTCGAAAAACCTCTGTTCCTGTTCTGTTATCCATCTTCTTCTTTACCCTTTTGTTTTAGTATTTATTTAATTTGTTACATTGTAAGCTTTGATTTCTGTTGTCTTTCCGTTTTCCTTATTGTTTTAGGACTGGTTTGGGAATATAATCCTGTGGCCTGTGGATTTTCGAAGGCCTAGTGAGAACAGTAGAGGAAAAACTTGGAGCTATTCAGTCGATTCATTCCCCTGTTTCCAAACTTAATGATTTGAATTCATGCCATCAATCTGATGTCATCGTTCTTTTTTTGATTCATGAAATCATCAATTAATGGATTAAATTAGATAACACAAAATCTATATTGATCACTTTTATTTTCCTCCCCCCACCCCCCCACCCCCTCTTGTTTTTTTTTCCTTCCTTCGTGTTGGCATTGGAAGTATTCATTGCTCTCCTTCCCCTGTTCCCATATATGGATGCAAAGTCATTGGGATGCCTAATCTGATCCTTCTGCCTTTTCACTTGCTTTCTCTCATTTGCTAATCAAAGGGAATAATGCATTCACCAGTAGAATGTTCTGGTTTTTAATCACATCAGCTTTTGGATAATATTATGATCATTCTACTGTTAATGGAACACTTTCTGTTTATATTCATAGTCTTCGTTTTCCTGAATACATTTTCATAAGAACTAACAAGGGTAGCTATAATTTCTGTTAAGTTCTAGTATTATGTTTTGGTCAATACAGTTCAGAACTAATTTAACAGAAAATTTGGAGGTTTACCTGCATCTCCAGCCTCTCATCTATTAATTTGGTTTGACTTCTGAGAAAATTTTGATAATGTTCAGCATTTCTGCTCTTTAACATAATACCTTGGGGTCCTAATTCTTTCTCCTGATGCCTATTTTTTAATCTTCTTATATGTCAAACAAGCTTATTACTTATCACATCTCCATTATTCAAGTGGTTCTCCAGCTTCAGGCCATTCCAATCCCAAGTTGTTGCTAGGACTTGGTTAAGTCGAGATTCTCCTAAGGAGTCTTTCTTTATGTTGTCACTTTAGTAACCCACCCTGCTCTTAGAGTTTACGTAGTGCCTAGCCTAGCCGTATCACTTAGCTTGACAGAAGATTATGCAGATGGAATTTTTTTTTTTGGGGGTGGTGGTGGGTTTAGAAATATACTTAAAGAGGATTTCAAAAATTTAAATTTCACCCTTCAGGTCCTCTATATCTGACGCCTCTGCTTGCTTTCTTGTTTGATCACTCTCTGTATGACATATAATGTGATTGAACAGGCATTCTGTGGGAAAACCTGCACCAGCTACATCCCTTGATTTAAGATCTTCAGCATTTGACCCCAAAGAAAAAGTGTGGACAAAGTTCCCTCCCGAGGGAAGTAAACAAACTCCACCACACCAATCATGTGAATTCAAATGGAAGGATTATTGTCCTTTGGTTTTCCGGTAGGCCTGGACATTTGTATTTCTTTTGGAACTCTTTGATCATCTTTTAAATGTGGAGACTTGAGCTTGATGTTCTTGCCATTGATTGTTAAAGTAGTTATACTAATTTGTTTTTAGGACTCTGCGAAAGTTGTTTAAGGTGGATGCAGCTGATTATATGCTATCGATATGTGGAAATGATGCACTCCGGGAGCTCTCATCTCCTGGTAAAAGTGGAAGCTTCTTTTATTTGACCCATGATGATCGCTACATGATAAAGACAATGAAGAAGTCAGAAGTAAAGGTGTGCTGTCCATTTTGTGGCGTATTTATTGCATGAAACCAAGAATGATAGGCACTGAAATGAGAGTGGTGTTTACTGTTATGGTACAGGTACTTCTAAGGATGCTTCCAGCCTACTATAATCATGTTCGGGCTTTTGAAAACACTTTAGTTACCAAATTTTATGGTTTGCATTGCGTAAAATTAACTGGTGCTACACAGAAGAAGGTAGGAACATCGATAAGAAATCCTGGCATTGAGTCTGGTTATTTTTCTAAGATTTGGAATTTTTGGCTGCTAAAGTCTTGTAAGCATATGAATGACTAATGAATCAGGTTCGCTTCGTTATAATGGGAAATCTTTGCTGTTCTGAGTACCCCATTCACAGGCGCTTTGACTTGAAAGGATCTTCCCATGGCCGTACAACAGATAAACCTGAGGCAGAGATTGATGAGAATACAACTCTCAAGGACCTGGATCTAAACTTTATATTTCGACTTCAGAAAGCATGGTACCAAGAACTTCACAGGTGAATTCAAGATTTTTTTTTTTTTTTTCTTTCTTTTTTTTCTTTACCCTTTTAACTTCAAGCTCTCCTCATTGCAGGCAAGTGGATCGGGACTGTGAGTTTCTTGAACAGGAAAGGATTATGGATTACAGTCTCTTGGTGGGCCTTCACTTCAGAGATACTCCATCATACACTAGGGACCAAGCAAACGAGGGTCGTCTCTCTGGTGTTCGAACCCCTACTGGTTATTTTCTATTCCATGCAATGTCATTGTCCTAAATATCAGTTCAATATTCTGCTCAACTGAGGAGAAACATTTTGACCTTTTCTTACAGGTAATTGTGACCCTGATGGTGAGTCTGCAGCTCCCCGTCTTTCAAGAGTAGACATGGATCACCTTCTTCTTGATCCCAGCCGGTACAATTTATTTACATAGGACTTTTATTTAGTCTAAACCCTTTTTTTTTTTTGTTGGGGGTCACTTGTTTTAATTTTCTCCTTACAAACATCATGTTTATATTGAGTACTGTCAGGTGGGCAACTATCAGATTGGGTTTGAACATGCCGGCAAGGGTTGAACAGACCGTTAGAAGAAATGATTTTGAAACTCAGATGGTTGGAGAACCAACAGGAGAGTTCTATGATGTGGTATTGTACTTTGGTATCATTGACATACTACAAGACTATGATATCAGCAAGAAGCTTGAGCATGCATACAAATCCTTCCAGTATGATCCAACCTCAATATCAGCTGTCGATCCACGACAATATTCAAAGCGCTTTCGTGATTTTATATTCAAAGCATTCACAGAAGATACTTGAAGAGTCAGCTGAAAGTAGCTGCAAACTTTGCATCTGTATTGTTTCGGTGCCTCATTTTACCAGCCGGGGTATGCCAAGTGCTTGTGCTTGATGATCAATGTATAGTCAGTCTTACTGAGAGTCCAATCACGGCCAAAATGTCGCCTTTGTGGCCATTGACATGGCCCTTGGAGGATCAATTTTGGCTGCCAGAGTTGCATGCTGGATAATTTGTCATTGCTTCTCTCCTTCACTCCCTCTATATTATTCTGGTATGTATAATGTTTTGGTAAAGGTATAGATTAGCTTCATAACCTGGAATGCACAAGCCAATTCAAATTGTAAATGAATTTACCTGAGGGCAAACTTGTACCAGGAGAAATTCTTTTTGTACCGAATTTTTTGTTTTGATCTCAGAAGACGTAGAGGAGTCTCTGGGATTTTGCACTCAATAAAATGTACAGAGGAGAATTGGAATTGAACTCTTTTTTGTTACTGCAACCATGTATTTCTCTTTCTTGGAATGTTTTCTGGATAAAAAACAACTGGTGGTTGAAAAATTCGATTAATGCTGAATTGTATGCCTTCAAGAAAATCAATACTGAGCTGGTACTAAATTTTTTTTATCCCATTCCTCCAGGAAAGTGAACGATTTTTCCTATCCATGAATATAGACAGAAGGATGGAATTTGATTGCAGTGTGTCAGGGAGTTATATAATAGGGATGTTCAATGAAAGTCCAAGTTAGCTCATGGGGAAAATTATCTATATTTCCTTCCTCGCAAGAAAGAATTTATCGGAGAAGATGGTACTGACAATTTTCAACAGCACCAGAATTCTGTTCTCAGACTGGTGTATGTTTCATGGTGGGGAGAAATCATGGGTCAAGAAAAAACCCAAATGATAGAGATTTGAAGACAATATCTGAGATAAATATAAAAGATGGGTCCTCAAATTGATCTCTATTGCATTTGGGCAAATGTTTCTGCCATTGACCTGAAGTAGGTTCAAACAAGTTTTGTAACAATGACATATAGATGGCAATTAGAGATTGCTTTACACATCATTGTTTGAGATCAAGATGCAGTGATGAACAGTCTCATGTCTGTGGCACTCTAAATCAAGGCTACTTTGGGGAGTGATGATGGAAATTAAAAGCTTTTTTTGAAGGTTGAAGGTTGTTGAGTAGTAGTTCTCAATCTCTCTTTCAGCATCCTATGATCAAACTTCAAACAAAGGATTGATTGTTATGCTTGAAACACTGCAAGTGCAAACCTAGTTTTTTAATGGCCAGCTGGAAAACCCATCAGGAAGGACCAGCAAATGCATATTTCATTGTCTTATGAACCGGTCCACCAGCAACAAACCAACCGGTTTGGTCTGCTAGATCAGCCCATCATGGACCAATGGCTGGCCCCAAGGGAGGACCAATAAATTGATCCAGCTGACTGGTTATGTTCATTGTAGAATCTGGTTTCTAGTTCCAACCTTACTCTTGAAAGTTTAGACTTCGAAGCAAATCCGGATCTACTTCCAAGTCATTCAAATGAAACTTGACCATTTAGCTCTCTGTCTCTCTCTCTCCAAGAAGAGGCAAATATTTTAGTTCAAAAGAAATTATAGATTTAACAGCAAGAGGTGAGTATCACTATTATCTGCTATTTTGCTAATTAAAATAAATAAAAAAATATTTAATCAAAAAAAAAATATATGAAAGATTTCATATAGGTTCTAAAATATATTATGGGATCGAAATTATTGGGAATCGAATCAATCGATTCGAATTCAAATAGACCCGTTCTGCAATTCGGATTCGAGTCCTTAACCTATATATTTGAAGTGTGTTTAGATGAGTGTAGTGGGAAGCCACTACTTTAGTGATATGATCTTTGGATTAGTGGTCTCCAGTCTCTGTGGTGGGAAACCACTACTTTGTAATCTTTAAGTTCTGCTAAAAGAAAAGAATTTTTAAGTTACATGACCTTGGATTAGTTCATTTTACACATTCGCATAGAGTTTGTGATCCTTAAAATCTCAATATACTATATCTACGTCCATTAACAAAGATTCCAAAGAAGTGGATTTTGTTAATGATATAACATAATGAAATTCTCATTCCACCTCCAAGATTATAAATAATAATAACTAATTGAACCTTTTTTTTAATAACTAATAGAACTTACTCCAGTTAAGAGTTCAAGTTAAGCTAATTTATTATTTATTATTAAAAGAAAAAAAAATGAGAACCCAATGTAGAAGGCTACACAACTACAGGGTCTGGGAGATAGGCATATGTTTGTATCTTCGCTTCACGGAGAGGTTGATTCATAACTCAAACCCATAACCGTAAGGTTGCAATGTTATCATAGTTTACATTATTTATTATTGGGAGAAAAGAATGCTCACTAGTCACATGGTGCTACAGGCCTGCACCAATGATGGAACCAATGAGGGGGCACATATGGGCATCTATATGTGGTGGATTTTTGTGTTTCACAAGAGTGAGGGTATCATTTCTCCCCCTATGTCTCGGTATAAGGACCATATGACCAAGGAGCGTTCTTTTGCGCTTATTATTATTTTGGAAAAGATATTCTCCATTCGAGAGTGTAGCCCATGCATCAACACAGGGGGCCCATGGGAGTGCACCAAGAAACATGGGTGGGCAATTCTGCCTTTCATGGGGTTGGGGTGGCCATTTCTTGCCCCTTTGTGTTTGGGCGCAGCAAGCATGCTTTCAAACAAACTCCTTTTCAACTTTTTTTATTTTTTTTGGATGGGGGGGGGGTGGTGGTGCAATATAGGGTCTTTCTAGGTGTCACCATATATGCCTAATGAAGTATAATACTTCAACTATTATCACTTGACAGTAGATGGGTTAGCTATTATTAGTATACATAATCTTGAATGTAGAAAGATAATATTCTATCACCATCCATTCCTAGCTATCAGGGCCTTTGATTAGATAGTAAATAGAATCAGTCTGAAAATCCAAGAGAGAATGGAGGATGATCTCCTGTCCAACAGAACGAAATCTGGATAGGGGTCAGCCTCACACCACTAGGATTGGATTCCTGACCACATGCACAAAACTTACGTAGTCAGATATATATATATATATATTTATTTATTTATTTATTTCCTTCCAAGCAACCAAGAGCCACCAAGAGCTGAACCCGAATCAACTTCTTATGGAAGTTTCACGTATAGTTTTGTGACAACCTATATCCTTTTGTTTTCATAATTATCCTTTATATTGACATTAAGAATATTTATCTTTGTGGAAGAAAAAAGACACCTATTCTCACATCCCCATACATGAAGAGTCATTATACTCCACGTAGGGGGAACTTATCCAAACTCCCCAGAGGGACAGTAATATTTGATCTATGATAGGAAAATTGATGAGACTAAGCATGGCACGCAATCATAAGGATAGCTAGAACTCCTTCGAAATTACAAAAATGAAAATCCAATGCTTTCCCACCCTCCCTTCATCTTAAGTTTCATCAAGATTTAGATATCAACTCGTCTCTTGCAAGTGGAGGGAAGAGGGGGTAAACAAAAATATAAATTTTTATAATTATAATTGTGTCACTAGTTTAATCTCTGACTAATTATGGTAATAAAAGTTTTTAAATGGAATGTTCATTAAAAAAAGGTTTTGAAATAGAATTACAATATTTTAAAAATTTAGTAATAAAATGTAGGGAAAAAGACCCTTGCCGGTCTGACATAGGAAATGCCCACACACAGTTGGGTTGAAAAGACCAACTGCCCTCGTCACAACTTGATATATTCATGCCCAGCTGTGTTTGGGCATTCCTAGATAGAACGGCAGAGTTCCTCTCCCCTAAAATGTAATAGTAAATTTAATAATTGAAGTTGGTAAAAAAATCATTTCAGGTAATGATCACAAATATTTTTAGTTTTTTTACTTTGATTAGTTTCACTTCTTTTCCCTTTATTTCTCTACTAGGGTTATAACAGAACCAGCCCCAGCCCAAATTCAAGGCCTAAAAACCTCAACCAAGACCCAATGCTGATAGGCTCAACCCAGCACAGGCCTGCACCGATTGGGTTAGGATTAGGTTGGCCCTAATTGACCCTCTTGTTTTGCCATTCAAGGCGGGGTTTGACCCTGATTGACCCTATTAGTTTCAATTCATGGTTATAATTATCCTTATCTCAAAGCCAATTCACCCGACGATTAAAAGAAGAAGAAAAAAAAAAGATATGTTACCTCATGTCAAACATAATCAATACATGTTTAAGCACATAATTATTCACATATACAAGTTAAAGGGCCAGGTTGGGCCAAGGCAGGCTCAGTCCGAAGCCTTAACCTTAGCCTTGGCCTTGGGCCTGAAACTTCAACACTAGTCTGCCCTGAGGGTAGAAAAATCCAGTTTAGGCTCAAGGCTGGTCTAGGCTCACAGGGCCAAACTTGCTCTTCTACTCTCTACAAATAGAACATTGGAGAGCTATTCGTTTCAATGCAGCAAATAAGGGTATCTTCAAGTAGTTTAGTCGTCGAATAGAGATTTGGTAATACCCATTTTATACAAAGATTATCAATCATTAGTGTAACAAATCATGAGAGTCAACAAAGACCCTTTTTTTTTGGGTGGGGGGGGGTGTTGGGGGTGTTAAAGAGTTGATAAAGGCATTACTAACATTATTACAACAACAACAAAGCCTTTTCCCAACTTAAATGGGGTCGGGGCATTACTAGCATTATTCATTAAAAGAAACCTCAAATGGAAAAACTTCCAATGTGAGAAAAGAAGAAGGGGCAGGGGACAATCCACCAAACATGCGATACGAACAACGAGGAAGGCTTTACAACAAGCCTATGGATCTCAGCATTATATTGCCGAGGGACTCGACGTTTAGAAACAGTGGGTAACTTACCAAATACCAACTAACTTAAGGATGTCATTAAGTAGCAACTGAATATGTAAGTTTTGGGTGAGGAGGATTTCATTGCGGATTGCTTCAGCTTGCACAGCACAATCCTGTAAGATTGCACCCCGCCCTCCACGAGAGCACTTGGCTAACCAAGCACCATCCTCAAAAAGAAAGGTGAAGGCGGGCGGATGAGCGGGTGGGATGGCAGCCAAAATAGTCAGGCTGCACAGGACTCAGGAGAGGCCTGAACAGCATAAGAGCCTACCTGACGGCACTCAGCCACAACCTAGGGTCCATATGCAATTGCTTGGGGGCGGGGGTGGGTAAGAATTCGGCCATTCGACCATAGCACACAATGAACAGTGACAATCTTTAGTAATATTCCCAAGTATCCACACATTTGAAAACTCTTTAATTCAATTAAGTTCAATGAGTGCCACAATTGCACTGGTTAGATCAACAGCCTCGCTTTCCCATGGCTTACAACTTGGTCAAGCAGAGTCCTCTCTTAGCTAGCCAAATACCCAATCAAAGGCATTTGGAGGAGAATAAAGTGGGTGTTATCTTTATCAGGAGAATGATGCCAATGCAAACTCAAGGTTAAGGAACAACAGACCTGTTTAGAGTAACAACACTCTCACTCATAGAATTGAAGTTTTAACCACATGAGAAAGAAATATTGTTGCATAACTCAAAAGATGAACCAAATTGAGTACCATAACTTTGGAAATAGTACCTCAGTATACCCGTTGAGGCGAGTGCAATATAATGACACATTTTTTGTTTTTCTTCCAGGTCAGAATCATGATATCCTTCACCACTGAAAAGCTCTGTAACTTGGGAGCGGATTTATTACAAGGATCTGAACAACTACAAGATAAGAAAGCTCAGCATTTGTGAGACTGCATCACACTCCATGGAAAGAGCAACTTTCACAATGAGAAGAGGATGCAAATTGCGGGCATAGTTGTCATGGTGGCGCCTAGGCGTAGCCTAGGGGGTGATTTGGCGTCCTGGCGGAAATACCAAGGCATGGCAGTGCTACGATTTATGGGAGTCACAAATGGTGGCTGCCATGGCAGCGCCATGGACACCACTGCACGCCTGATATACTAATCGATCTCTTTTTTGTATTGGTTATTATTTATTTATTTTTTTTTTACTTGTTAACAATGTTGAATATTCTCTTTCTTGTATTTTTATTGGTAGGTGAAATAAAAAAGAGAACAAAACCCAGTCGACTAGTTGTCTCAACTCTCAATTTCTCAAATTGAAGAATGAACAGTGAACCCTCGAAAGTTGAAGCCTCAAAGCCTTCCGCCTGTGAGTGACTTCCTTCTCATTCTCCAGCAGTGAATCCTCGAAGTCTTCCACCTGCGAGGCTGTGGCCTGCAAGTGACGTCCTTCTCCTTTTACGGCAGTGAGCCCTCGAAGCTTTCCACCTGCAAGTGACGTCCTTCTCCTTCTCCGGCAGTGAACTTGAACCCTCAAAGCCTCGAAGCCTTCCACCTGTGAGTGGCGTGGTTTTCCTTCTTCGGAAGCAAGACCAAGGTAAGCGCCTGCAACATCTTTCTTCTTCTTCTTCTTCTTCTTCTTCTTCTCCTTCTCTCCTCCTTCTACGTCTTCTGCTTCTTCTCTGCTTCTCTTTCTCCTTCTTCTTCAGTTCTTCTCCTTCTCTATTCCTTCTTCTCTTCTTCTCTCCTTCTCACTTATCTCCACCTTCGTCTTCTGCTGCTTAATTCTGATTCTGATTCTTCTCTGCTTCACTTTCTCCTTCTTCTCATCTTCTCTCCTCCTTCTTTGTTCCTGTTCCTTCTTCTATGTTTCATAACAGCATAAATAGAAATATAGAATTAGTTAATGTTAATATGTTATTGCCTTATTGGTTAACTAATAATTTTATATACTCTGTTTTATAAAGTGTATTATTGGTTAAGTAACAATCTTATATACTCTGTTTTATAAAGTGTTTATATCTTTACAACTTGTATACTTAATGTTAATGTTACTAGTTAACATACTCTGTTACTTTGTTTTATAAATTATAACTTGTATACTTGATGTTAATGTTGGTTTTATATGTTATAGGGTATATATTGTAGGCTTGTAGCATGCTAAATAAATTTAGAAAATAGGGGAAATAAAAAAGTAGCATACTAAATAACTTTAGAAAATAGGAAAAAGAAAAAATGACACATGGTCGATTTGACTGCCATGGTAACGCCATAACAGGCGATTCATCGCCAAATCGATTAGCCATCCCTCCACCGCCTTGGATCGATTTGATGCCATGACAACTATGATTGCGGGTGCATTTGTACCAATTATGTACTACTCTTACATAGGGCCCCACCAGTGTATTACAAAATGAGGCCAATGGATTAATGGAAAGTGTGAATCCAACAATCCAACAATCCAACAATCCAACAAACCAGTATTTAAGATAATCTGGATCTAGATCAGCAGATTCAAGCAACCATTTCTTTCCTCTTTTTCTTCTTTTTAATTCACTCTAGGCCTTCGTCAAAGCGTCTCATAAAGAATGAGGAATACATCTCATCAAACCTAGTTGCTCCCCTATCATTCATTCACTGTGAAATGGCCACAAGATACCAATAACATTTTAAATCAACTCCTCTATATTCAAGGATCAGGTCCACAAAATCTGCCCCTATTTCATTACAGAACAGACCATGGTTAAGGGGTAAATAGGAATCACAGTTTGACAGTTGAACGTAAGAGCTCTTCTTGTTCTCTTTTCCAGTAAAATCATTCAATTACTCCAATTTTGTGACTAGTTATCCAATGCTCACCTAATCCAATGAATCAGGTCAATTTTTGTACTACATTCAGTTTTCAAGCTCTGCATACACTTCTCTTTGTTGGATGAGTTCAAATATAATTGAATGGAAAGAAGATAACAATATGCTCATAAATGATACAATAATGTACAGAGGAAATGGTAATCAGCTAATTAAGATTACAGCCTCAACTTAGTACCATACCTATGTACAGTTCCTACAACATTTTAAAGGATAAAATTAGAAAAAGGTCTAGCAGGGTCTTCTTCATGCACTAAAAGATCCTAGAATTCCTTTCCTCTAGCCAAAACACCGGTACTAGACAGATATCCACAGCACTTCTACTCTTGCACCAAGTCCAAAACTGTAACCAGGATAAAATCAAATCAGATATTTGTCTCATGCTCATACTAACTTGACTAAATTGGCAAAGACAGTGCCAAATGGTGCTCAAGTGATAGCCAGGCTAAAAGAGTTTAATGTACGGCCAAGTCACAAATGGACTTAACCCCAGAATAGGATCATAAACTACCCCAAAATAGGTACTGGTTTCAGACCTTACAACAGTATTTTAACATGGAACCAATAATGGATAACAGTAGGCTATAACAGCCCTTGAACCCCCCCCCCCCCAAAAAAAAAAAAAAAATAGTACTTAACAAAATAGAAAACAAACTCAGCCCAAAAGTGATATCAAACAGCAACACAATACCCTCTATGGCAGGGCATAAATCTAGGGTGAAAACCAAGAAAATCACAGGTAAACAGAATAAAAACCAGCAACCGCCTGATGAAGTGAATCAGTCAACCAAAGCTGGGCTGGAACTGATGGGGTGTAAGATCGATGGTCTTCAAAACCATTCCAAAGGCTGTACCGCAGGTACTGGAATGGCTCTCTAAACAGCAACTATAGACCAACAGCAGGTGTGCAACAATTTGAGAACCAACATTGATGATCAGTAGCCTCCAAGGATGGATAGATTTGGTCTTCTTGTAACCAGAAAATCAAACTCAGAATATTGGGGAAGATAGGTATCAATGGGGGGAAGAAGGGGGAAAAGAGGGATAGGGTACTATATCTCATTCCAGGGTCTCTCCCCCAAGGCCTCTCGTCATATTATAACTCTCTCAGGACAATGGGGATGCACAAAGCAAACTTTCTTTCATAACTTCAAATCATGGGGTCCTCTTTAGGGTCATTGCATTATATAGGCATAAAACTTGCCTCATAGGAAAGAAGAAAAATAGAAACATAACAGAAAAGGAAACTATGAAAGTCTCTCTAAAAGAGATCTTCCTTGTATGAGAAGAATCAAACTAAAAGGAAAACAAAGTCTTTTGTTAACTCCTTAAACTGGAAACTTAGTTGCTTGTCCTAAGTATAAACAAACAAACAAACTTTTTTACAAAAGGAAATAAACTAAAAAAGAAGCAACTCATTGGACAAAGGAAGTTCTCAAGAGGTCTCCACCGATAGCTTACTGTCCAAGACATAACATAAAATAGAAAGCTATCGAAACTAAACTAAATAAAAAATTAAAATAGAAAAATATGGACCCAAATCACTGTTCATGTGAACAGAATTTTTCCTGAATTTTATTTTTTTGTCCTCTTGTTCTTTATGCTTTGATCTACATCAGAGTTCTTCATTTCACTGCCAAGGACCGTATATTAACTAAAAACCATCTAAAAATCAAGGGCCTTTTCCACCTAAAAGATGCCGAAACTGTAACAATACATTGAATGTACTGTCCCTTCAATTTGATAATCAAACAAGGACTTTTGAGAAAGTTGTATCAAGTAATCAGGATTTTGGTAACCTCCTCCTCAGACCATGTCAATCACACACACACAAACAAGAGTGAGTAAGAAGCTACAGCCCTTCATTGAGCGAGTAACCTGACCTTACATAGTTTATTAAAAGTGTATTTTTTTTTTAAATATTTTGGATGAATACAAATTTCATCACCAAGAAGAAGAAAGAAAGAATATATAAGGGCCCGAGGGCTAGACCCAGCGGCAAAAACTTAGAACGAACATCAAAGTAGACGGCATTCCAAATGTCATCAAAAGGGCGAGAGTTGGAAGTCCATTATCGAAGATTACGTTCCATCCAAATGTGACTGATGGCAGCACAAAAGGCGAGCTTTCTAACGATGTTGCAAATGGATTTTCCAGCAAAGATCGTGTCCACCCAGATCCACTCTCTGAAGGGCGAGGATTCTTCTACTGACAAGCCAACAGTTGCTAAGGACTTTCTTCCAAATGGTGGAGAAGGGGGAATGAGAATAACAGATGATCGACATCTTCGACTCCATTCCAACACAAGCAGCAAGCAGCAAGAGGGGTATACTGAATGTGCTTGTAGAGGAGAAAGGACTGCATGGGGAGGCAGTTGGAGAGAGCTCGCCAAGCTGTGAAGCTATGATGGTGGATGTGACCTTTGCACCAAACAATCTTAAGAAAGTGTTATTTCTTAATTAGCTGAAGAAGTTATTCTCTGCTAATCATTCCAACCCTATGACATCAGAAAAATTAAAGAATGCTTTAATATAAATTCTTTGAATAAGAAACCATTATCACTGAACTTTATGATACATAATTACTTTACACCATTCATAGTAAACAACATTTTTAGTAAGATTTTAAGTCACTATTTACAGTAAATGTTGACGTACCCTGCAGGAAATCATGATATACTGGCTGCAATATATTTAGATGATCTAAATTTGTTCTACCCAAGCAAGAGTTTATACTATATATTTCCCCCCAAGTCCTAACTATGCTTGGATTGAAGGATTTAGAGCTTCTGCAAGTTAGGTGAGTAGTTAATAATTTAAACTATGCTTTGAAATGAAGCATCAGATTGAAGAACCATGGTAATAAATAATTTCCATATTTCATTAGGATTTAATTCTGTGATTTTGGTGGCAGCTTGATCCCTTTTATCCTCGGGGTTTCACTGCGGAGATAACATATGCTGCCACGTGACTCCGACAATTTTGGGATTAGCTGCACCTGATCAAATGTAAATAATGAAATTCCCAATCCCAGCAGGTTGGATTCTTGAAGATACAAATAGACACTTACTCTAGTCTAAGTTTTTTTCAGCACTTCCATCCTTAATCCTTTAAACCCTAATGCAACTCCACCTCATGGCTGCTATGAAATATATATCCCTGTTTCAGGGTTGTCCGTATCTGTAATGTCAAGATTACCTTAATCCTCTTAGGAAGAATACCTTAATCATTCTTACCTACAAAACTGAGCACAGTAGCATATAAGAACCCTAAAAACCCAACTTTTCCTTTTATATGCATTCCTGAAGACCCAACCTCAATCTTTCAATAGAAGCAGAAGCTTTATTCACCCATTCTACATCACCTATGGGCAAACATTTTCTATATACACTACTACAAGACAAACTAAGGAGCTTTTTATTACTGAAAAAAAAAAAAAAAAAAAAAA
>NC_056565.1:4720774-4723898 GCF_013358625.1 Macadamia integrifolia | reverse complement strand
CTCAAAATCAGCCGGTTTACCATAGAGTTTCCAACATATGGCCTTGGTATGGTATGGCTTATTGCAGTGTCCACATTTAACAACTTCCTTAGTGATATCTCCAGTGTGAGATGACCCATCTGTAACAAGAGTGGAACAAGTCTGTAGGGATGATTTTTCAGTAGCGAGAGGATGAAACACAGTAGTACGACGGCACTCCTCCATATGAGCCAGCGCAAAAGCTTGTTCCAGGGTAGGGAAGGGAGATCTACTGAGGACTTGGACATGGATCTAATCATAGTCAACGTGCAAACCAGCCAAGAAATCATACACCCTGATTTTGTCCACATGCTTGTGCTAGGCAACAATGTCTGATGCACTGGTAGGTTGATAGTTAGCATAGTGATCAAGCTCATACCACAAACTTTGAAGTTTAGCATAGTATTTAAAGACAGAGATTTCTTTTTAAGTAGTGGTATGAACTCTTTAATAAAGTTCATACACCTGAACATCATTCCTTGTCCATAGGTTTCCTTGGCAACGGACCAAATCTAGGTGGTAGTATCTAACAACAAAAAACCTCTAGTAATTGATTGGTGCATAGAATTGAGCAAAAAAGACATTACTAGATAGTCACTGGTGATCCATTGATTCTAAGGGGAACCCCCTTCAGATGGATTTGCAGACATGCCAGTGATGTGTCCAGTGAGAGCCCTCGTCCAACAATAGTCAAGTAGGTAGATCTGGACTAAATGAGGTAATTAGTTCCTGCCAATTTCATAGTGCTAGCACCAAAGGGCATGCATTCATTGCGACCTTGCCCATCAGGTCCTGAATTTGCAGTAGTCACATCAGACATGATGATAAAGGAGAAATCGACTCAAGTAGGGATAAATCCAAAATCTTCAAAACCAGCCATCAATAAGTGCTAAAACTTGGATCGAGTTGCCCTGTAAGCCTCCAAAATTTAACTGCTTCTGAAAAGTGACTGGTGAGATTAACCAATTAGGGTTTTGGGAGAAAACCCCAAAATTAGAGACAAAGAGAGATCATATACAAAACCTAAGCAGATAGGGCCATAGGCAGAGTCGATCTCCTCTTTAGGGATGAGTAGAGGCTCCTCCAAAAATCAGCTGGATCCGAAAGGGGGAACCCAAAAATTAATGGAGTCGAGGTGTTGGAGAAAAACCCTAATTCTTCGAAAATCGCAGATGGGTAGGATCTTCAATCTTGCAAACAATGATGGATACTTCTAGGTGCAGTACTTGATCTTCAAGAGGAGGAGATTTGATCTTAATAGTAGGAAGAATCAAACTCCAACAAGAGAAGAATAAAAAATCGCAGGGTAGGGAAAGTACTCCAATTAGTCTCCTGCAAGGTTTTAGGGTTTATACCATTAAGGTGAGATAGAGGGCAGAAGTTAGATTCATAAGAATCACCTCATTAGTGTTGTCCAGTGGGGGATTTAGAGAGACAAAAGGAGAGAAGAAGGTGGAGTATGGGTTTGATGAAGGCTTGCGATATAGAGAGGGAAGAGAGGAGGGAGGCTGAAAACCTAGGTTAGAATTTTTGGCTTTGATAACATGTTAACAACAAAAACTAGAGTAGAATGCTTAAATGACCAAAGAGGCAAGTCAAGTCTTTATTTATAATAGAGGAGCATAAAACAAAAACAAGGAAATTACAAATTTGCCACCCTCTTTAGCCGACTCTCATTAATTAGAGTCGGTTAGAGGGGGAAAACCCAGGAATCCCCTGCAGCACCCTAAATTACATATTCCAATATTTATAAAGTCCGTGGAGCTTGACAATGGATCAACTCAACTCATACATAATGTTTTCTGACAAAATCTTTGTCAAGGACAATTTTGGGCAATCAGGGCTTACCATATAGTGGACAGCAGGACCTTAGAAAAACTACCTGCTAGACTACATGTCAACCATAACCCCAATCCAGAACCTGGCCCAGTGCAGTCTGCTCGCAATCTTAATTTTATATTTTTTTTCCCTTGAAATTTAATTCCAAGAAATCTAGACTTGACCAAGGGGCTTAGGCATCAGTAAATATCATCATCAGTTAGAAGTAAGATATGTAGCTGAGCCCACATAGTGTTACGTATCAAGGATACTTTGCAAACTAGTTTATTTACTTATCTTATGTTGTATTTAATTATTTTTTTTCCTTTTTTACCTTTTACCTCCTTAGGGACGTGTATGTAATTTTTCGTTTTATGTTAGTGATTCAATATAGGAGGTAAGAGCTCCTTCTCTCACACATGATTTGCACAAAACTCTTTTCTCCCCTTTCTCTCATCTCCTTCTTCCTTCCTCTCATCTCTTCTCTTCTCTCTTACCTTGATCCTTGCTCTCTTTCAACTTGATATTAGACCCAAGGAGGTTTGAGAGTCGACTAAGCACTTCTCTCTCATTCTTTGTGCCTCTCTTGGAACCCCTAGAAAAGTAAAAAAAGGTCCAATAGAGACTATACCATTTAAGAAGATTCAACCAGAAGTCCTAATGGAGTTCTATCATCAGGTTGAAGACACATTGGAAGGAGATTTGGGGGATATGAAGGCCGACTGAAGTTCAAACCAACAACAAAAGTAATTTTCTGGGTTACCGCCAGCGTTGGGAGACAAGTCTCTCTTTCTCACTCATTCAACATGTGTTGGAGTTAAGGCTTGGCTTACTAGAATCGTCGAAGGACTCATTTCTATCCCCCCCGGTCTTAGTGGTTGAATGTGCGAGTTGTTGGAGCACAACTTCTCCTTCCATTGGCTGGGAGGTACCCTTTGTGCAAGCTGGGAATGTACGACATTTATCTCCTACTTGAGGGGGAGTGTTAGAGTTTATGTATTAAGGGAACTTTGGGAACAAGTTTATATACTTGTGGTCTTATATTGTATTTTTTCCCTTTTTTTACCTTTTACCTCCCAAGGAGGTGTATGTAATATGTAATTTTTCCTTTTATGTTAGAAATTCAATATAGGTGGGAAGAGTTCTCTCTCTCTCTCTCTCTCTCTCTCTCTCTCACATATGTTAGCACAAAACTCTTTTCTCCTCTTTCACTCATCTTCTTCTTCCTTCCTCTCATTTCTTACCTTAGAGTTAAAAAAAGAAAAGAAAAAAAAAAAAAAAAAAAAAA
>NC_056565.1:4715562-4720754 GCF_013358625.1 Macadamia integrifolia | reverse complement strand
CGGAGAGTATCGTATCGTATCGGAGATACACTAAGATACGCTAAAGATACACACATAAATGGATAGAAAACATTTTTTTAAACACTTTTGCATAAAGAATTTGTTAAAAAAAGCTATTGATAACATGTATTATGCATAAACACTAAATTGAGGGTATCGTACTAAGAATTCAAGGTTTGTAGTTGTCCCATAAATGTAAAATCCTTGTTCCCAACCTTGATTTCCACTTTAGTTAGAGAGAAATATGGCTGACAGCAACTTTGGAACAAAAACCCTTCAAAAAATTGTGTTTTTCTGAAAAATTACCCATCTTGGCCATTATATGACCATAGCACACTGTATCGGTACATACCGATACTCACCGATACGTATCGATACTCATCGATACTTGCCAATATATACCGATACGTACCGATCGATACATACCGATACGTACCGATATATATCGATACTCACCGATACGTGCCAATATATACCGATCGATACATATCGATACTCACCGATACGTACCAATACATACCGAAACGTACATTTTACCTCAAATTTATAATTTTCATAGTCGTATCGAGGCATATCGTATCGTATCGATGTGTATTGGTGGTGTATTGATGCATATCGGTATGTATTGTAGAATATATATCGATACGAAAGGATTTTAAAAATTTCATGTATCGTATCGATGTGTATCGTATCGGTCGGCTAAATTTAAGATACGTATCGGAGGGTATCGTATCGGTATCGGAGATACTTAAAACCATGGCAGGGCCACAGATTTTTTTTTTTTTTTTTTTAATCTAAGGGACTACTTAAGGGTTATTCCTGTCAAATTTTAAGTTAATTTTTCTAAGGCAAAAGATCATAAAGATTATTTAGTTCAAGGAATCCAATTTCGATTTTGATTTTGGTCATGGCCCAAACCAAAAAAAAAAAAATTCCATGCCAGTCAAATCCAGTTCAACTAGGTCCTGAACCCTGAGATTCAGATATCTTCTTGACGAAACCAATACTTTGCATTTTCAAGTAGTCTTGGTACTGACCAAATTACTAATGAATGCCATGCTTTGATGGTCTTCCTATTTAAAGAATTTTAATTTGTTTATAGTATGAGAGAGATGCATTTGCATCATACTTATCCCGTATGGAGGCTTAGACATAAGCTTGGGGAACCCACAAAGTGCCTGTTGCAGTCAATGAGCTGAAAACAGGCGTTTGGTAGTTATGTTGTAGGTTGGATCTGTTATTTTCTTGGGTTTCATTGTAATGGGCCTAATTTATAAGACCATAAAATGGGGGTGAAGTTAGTACATGGGTTTAGTAGTTAAGTTGATGTGTTCTAAGGTAGATAAGGTAAGATTAAGAGAAACACAATAATCACAGGACAGAAACACAACAATCCAAATAAGCAAACAATATGGCAAGATATAGAAAAATCAAATATTGCAGAATCCAACGGTCAGATGGGGCTGAGATTTGGATTAATTAGAACCCTCACTATGCTATTCAATCCCTCCAAAGATCAATCTGATCTTATGGTTGAATCGGCTGTGACAAGGTATAACAGAAAATAGAAACTTTATGTCAACAAAATTAGCAACTCAAGAGAAACAGAGATAACTCCCAATCCATGGGTCAGATGACCCTCAAATTCTGGTCAAATGTAGTGCTAAGAGAGTAGAATAATATCAAAAGATGAGGTCTGTCCAATGGCTGGAATGACTAGAATGTTAGCTAAAGAAGAATACCTGCAAATCAGTATGCAAAACAGTGATAACATATATTAGAACAATAGGGAATGGAGGGAAAGAAAGAGATGGAAGCTAACAAACACTAAGGATCGATTCCTCCTCAACAAATTCATTCCCAGCAACCTCATTCCTTCCCTCCAGGCTATTCCATCTGACCATGAAATTCATGCTGCCTTTCTCTCCCACAAATCCACTAAAGCCCCTGGCCCTGATGTGTTCAGCATGGACATTTTCACCTCTTGTTGGCTGTTGGGACATCATTGGCGATGATTTCATCAAAGCCAACAAAAGCTTCTTCTTCAACCTTCCCAAATCCATAGCATCAACCACACCTTCATATGCCTCATCCCCAAGAAAGAAGGTGCTTTCTCCATGACAGACTTCAGGCCAATCTCCTTATGCAACATTCTGTATAAGTTCATAGCCAAAGTCCTTGCCGATCACATCCAGATTGTCATTGATTCTCTTGTTAGTGCCAATCAATCGGCCTTCATTGCAGGCCGGAGCATTGCTAACAACATCATTCTTTGCCATGAGATTGTCCATGGTTTAGATAGAAAATCTCATTCCCCTGCTGCCCTGTTTAAAATAGACATCCACAAGGCTTTCGACCTCCATCAGATGGATTTTATCTCTAGACCTTCTTTCCATGTCTTCCACCCCCTCCTCTGTTAATTAGATCCATTCTTGTATTTCCTCCCCCAATTTCTCTGTTCTAGTGAACGAATCCCCAGCTGGATTCTTCTCCTCCTTCATTGGCATCTGGCGGGGTTGCCCCCTATCTCCCTCCCTCTTCTGCCTCGCCTTTGAGGTTCTCTTCAGATCCATCCAATCTCATACTAATAACCTCCTTATCTCTCCCATTCCCAAATGCAAGGCCTCAAACCTGACCCATTTGGCTTTTGTTGATGATCTCATGATCTTCTCCAAGGTTGATGAGGGTTCATTTCTTCCATTATATCTTCTCTCAATCTCTGAGTCCTCCAATCACGCCTCTTCCTTACTGGTGTCTCTGAGTCCTCCAAAGCCCGGCTTCTCGAGCTTACTAGATTCTCTCTAGGCTCTTTGCCTATTAAATACCATGGCCTTCCTCTCATCTCCTCCAGGCTCACTGCCAACCATTATGCCCCCATGCTTAGCCAAATCAGCAAGAGACTCCACCTTTGGAAAGGAAAACTTTTGTCTTATGCAGGCCATCTGGTTCTCATTCGATTTGTGCTCCAATGTCATATATCTTCTGGTCTGGAGTCTTCTAACTTCCCAAATCCATCGTCAAATCCATTAAATCCCTTGTCTACTCATTTTTGTGGAAAGGTTCCAATTCCACCAAATTTCTCCACCCCACCTGTTGGTCCATTGTCTACCTTCCCAAATGTGAGGGCAGCCTTGGCTCAATCAACTCAGTTGCTATTCTCAAGCTCACCTGGAAGGTGGTTTCCAAACAGCCATGTATCTGGGTCACCTGGGTCTACTCTTCCCTTCTTCACAAGACACCCTTTGGACTTGTAGCGCCAACTCAAACTCCTCCTGGATTTGGCACAAGATCCTTCATGCTAGGCCTCTAGCCTTGGCTTCCATCAAATCCCTCATCGGAATGGAATGGAAACCTCCTTCTGGCTTGACAACTGGCACCCCGTTGGGGTGTTATTTTTGATTGTGGGTCACAGATCAGTCTATTCCTCTAGTATCCCTAGGTCTTCTACTGTATCCTCGATCTCCTATGGGACTTGGTCCCCCCTTCCTACCCCTTCTTTTACTAGCATTTGACAATTCCTTCATTCTAATCCCCCCTCCCTCTGGCGTCGATCGAATCATTTGGTGTCCCTCTATATCAGGTAGCTTCACCTCCTCCTCTGCTTGGAATGTTTTTTGCTCCTCTTCCACCCACGTCCCCTGGCATAATGTTTGTTTGGTCCCAATCCCACATCTGCTATAGTCTCACTGTTTGGAGAGGCCTCTCTAATTGCCTTCCTACCAAACCTTCCTCATCTACAGCTATTTGCATGTCTCCCGCTGCTTGTTGTCTTTGCTGGAATGGTCTAGAAGATAGTAACCATCTTTTCTTTGAGTGCCCCTTCTCCTCCTGAATCTTGAAGACCATTCTTTCCAAATGCAGGCCAGCCTAAAGAAAACCCCTCCCCCTTTAGAGAGAGTGGATTTGGATCGACATGAATTTCTTACGGAGATACATCTGTGACACTGTTGGAAAGCTTGCCTTCGGGGCAGCTATTAGCTACATCTAGATGTGACACATCTTTCGTAGATGGACCTCCAACTCTAGATCTTTCAATAAGATTTGGAAGGCCATCTACTTTGATGTCTCCTCCAAGCTTGGCTCCCTCTCCACTAGACCAGTTGTTGATTCCCTAACGAACAGGCTTATTGTTGTCATCTAGGGTCTGCCTCTACATATTTTGACTCCCTTCTGCCCTTTAGGGTGGTTGTATTCTCCTTCTCTTGCCTTGTGGCTCTATCTGTCCCCCCTCCCTTTTCTCCTTTTTTTAATTATATTATTCATCCGGAAAAAAAATGTAAGGATCTATGGTTGCTAAGTTACAACCAAAACAGAAAAAGAAAGTGATGAAACAGAAACTGTGGGGATGGTTCTGTGTGGGAAAACCTGCAGAAAACTTTAATAGATAATACATATAATAGAAAAGCAACTAAGATTCAAAGAGCAAGCGAGAAAATACCAAGAGGGAGGCCATGATAGTAAGAGGCATACCTGCCGAAAAATCTGACAGAATCTAGGGAAGAAAGAACAAAGGAAAAGAGAAGATTGACAGAATCTAAGTTAGGCTTCACCACACACCATTCCAAGGATTCACCACCTTGGTTGCCACTACTTCACCATAGGAGCTGTTACTTCAGTAGAAGACAATTCTTTTGCTAAAATCATGGGAGGTTTGCTCTCTTTGACTTTTATTTATAATTTGAGTAGTTGCAGTTACAACATAGAAAGCTTGACTACCAAGTAGCCTACACCCAAAATAAAAACTTCTACAAACCAAAGAGGGAAAATAACATTGAAAAAAAGAGAATTGGTCCACGTGATATATTTTCCAGCAACTACTCTAAACAATGGGGCATTAAGGAACAGAACATGGGCTTCAAACTGGTGTAACCGATGGCTAATATTGGGCTTAAGTAATGGCCCACAAGTGGCTTAAGTTACAACTAGAATATGGACCTAAGTGTGGACTTAAGTCTGCTGGTAATAGCTTAAAACACTAGGCTCAATTAGTGGCTTGTTTCTTCCTCCTACGCTGGTACATCCTTAGCTCTGCATCATAATTGTTTGGGTTAGATTAGGATCCCTAATAGGTTTTAAGAGTTCTATTCTGAGTCCATTTACTTAATAGAGTAATTAGGAGTCTTTTTGTGAGTCAGTTTGGAAAATTAAAAGCTTATATATGTATACACCCACCCACCCTCCCCACCCCCTCC
>NC_056565.1:4714759-4715542 GCF_013358625.1 Macadamia integrifolia | reverse complement strand
CCCCCCCCCCCCAAAAAAAAAAATCAAATGGACATGATTTGAGTAAAAAATTTTGAGTGTTCTAAAAGTTTAGGTGCTATTGAGCAGTGCATACGGGATCAGATCTGATCTCCCTTCTACTCCTAGCAGTGTTCATCTCTCTTCTCAGATGTGATCCTCCCTCATCTCTTCCTTCCAAATTTTGGGTTTCTATTGACTAGAACATCAGTTACTCTTAATCTGCCCTATTCTGATTTCAATTTTATATTTTTGTTTATTAGTTCTTAGTTCTAGCCATTCGACCATATCCGCAAATTTTTCGTTCCCAATACACGCGCATACGTTCCCACATATATGATATATTATATCGTGTCTGGATCATATTTGTGCAGGGTTCGGCCAGATACTATCTTCATGACGATTCATTTAGTTGCTACTTCCAAAACTCTAGAACAAATTGATTTTCAAGAATCGTTCAAGTCTCAACAACATAGTCTTATCCTAACTAATGTGGTCAGCTATATGGATCCTTGCTCTCCAATCAACTCTATTCGTAGTCATACAAGAAATGAGTCCTAAGTTATGCATGTCTTTTCTCACCACTACTCCCCGGGTTATTTTGGGCCTCCCCCTGGCTCTTTTAGTGCCTTCCATCTGAATCAATTCACAACTCCGTCCTGGAGCACCCCAAGATCTCCGTTGAAAGCATAGTTCTAATTATCAGAAATTTTGCACATTTTAGTGGTTTCGGCCCAACACAAGACGAAACCTGGTATGACTGAAATTTCAGACATTTCGACCCAA
>NC_056565.1:4690120-4714739 GCF_013358625.1 Macadamia integrifolia | reverse complement strand
CCCCCCCCCCCCACCCCCACAAAAAAATAAAAAATAAAAAATTTTGATCAGGTTTCAGAAATTTCAACATAAATTTTTTGTTTCGACCGAGATTTGGAACATGGTTGAAAGTGGCCATTCCACCTCAAATGACATTCTCAAAGCTTATCATGAATCGGAGCTACTCCTAACTCGGCTCTAATATGATAATTCCTTACTTTGTCTCTCCTAGTTTTGCCAAACATCCATCAACCTCCTCATCTCCACAACACTTAGTTTATCTATATGGCATTTCTTAATTGCCCAATATTCCACTTCATACATCATAGCCAGTCGTATAACAGTCCTATAAAATTTTCCTTTAAGCTTTAACAGAATACGCCAATCACATAGCACTCCGGAAGCACCTCTCCATTAAGAGTCATTCAAGTTTTCTTCTTTTAAATCTATGTTTACTGGTTTTGATTTCCTACACTGTTTAAGGTACAGGCTATGGTTAATCACTAAATCAATTCATTATTTGGTAACTGTTTTAACCTTTAAAGATTCCTGCCATCGGATTCTGTTATTAGTTTGAATTTCAATTTCCTAATTCAAGTTGGATTGTTCCATAACTTGAAATCTGTCCATCAGACTTAAATCATATTTAGCAGTCAATTTTCTCTCCAATCTGATTGTATTCCATACTTGTAATCCTGTCGCAATCTGATCTCCCATTGAATCTCGTTGGTTCAGTGTTAACACTGAATTTGACAGAGTATATTCCCAAGTTGAATTTCTCTTTGTTCAGATAGGTCAAGCACTAATAAGAGTTTCCAAAAATTGCATTCAAAAAGTAGATGTTGGTTATTGATTGAATGAGGGAACAAATACATCCTCCCCGTTCAAAACTCTAGCTGCAGTTAAGTTTTCTTTATTGTCATTGCTTTGCTACTGTATACTTTTGCTACTGTATGTTTTTGCTACTTTTTGGGAGAAACGATTTTTTTGGTTCCTATTTAATTTACAAGATATATATATATATATATATATATATATTGAACTTCATTCGTTTTCCAGCCCATTGATTATATTTCACAATCAAACACATGAATGAAGTAATCAAACAATTGGGGACTACATTATAAGTATCTTAGATAACCATTCTCCTCTAATATGTCACAACAGTTATCTTCTATGTTCTTGCAGGATGCATATTTCTGCGTCAATCATTTTCTAGTGCAACACTACCTTCTCTCAAATTTACCAACTTCAAGCATAATTTATACTTACTGTAATTGATATATGAGTTGGGAGAAACATACTTGAAGTTGTAAATGATATATGAGTTGGAAAAAATAGTTGTTGCCATTGCTACGCTACCAAAGTATTACATCTCTTTAGTTTCATATCAAATTTCTTTTACTTCATATCAAAAAAAATTTCTCCTAAAATTTACGTCACATGCTCCGCAAAGTTGCTAGATGAAAAGGCCATGGTAACCACATGAATAAGAAAGAACAAAAACAAGAAGAAGATTAAGAACCAGAATGCTAACAAGTGCCCATAACATAACTAAGACCAAAAGAACATGAAACAAAATATGAGTATATGACAAAGTTTGGAAATTTTAAAAACATGCAATCAAAATATGACAAAGTTTGGAAATTAAAAATAATAAGTTAAGGTCTCTATGTGTGGTACCTCAAGCATAAACTCAACTGTTCAGGTACAAAACATGCAAACAAAATATGACAAAGTTTGGAAATTTAAAAAAAATAATAATAAGTTAAGGTCTCTATGTGTGGTACCTCACGCATAAACTCCAACTGTTCAGGCATGATCATCTCCTCACTGGTTCCAGCTCCATTGATAGTCTATAAACATGGACCATTGGAGCTATTCCTTTTGAAGTAAATCCAGAAGGGAGGGAATGCTAAAACAACGGCGCAGAAATGTACTTGCCATCATCAGAGCATTTTGGCAGCGAGACATAGGCAATCCTCTTGGCTGAAGTATATCTCCCCTACCAATGAATGTGATCCCATTAAAAAATGCTATTTCATTGAATTTATCAAGTCATTGTTTTGATTGATTTTTCACTGTCTACAATTATACTCTCGAGGCATTGCACTGCATGGGTTTTATAATCTTTATTGAGCTGCTTTAGTAGTGCACTGTGTGTACATGAATCAGGCTCAATCCCTCTCTCCAGCATTTCACCATACAACCTGAAAGCTTCATCCCAATTACCCAAATTGCAGTTCTCATTTATCAATAAAGTGTAAGTATATTTATTTGGCAACAGCCCTTTCTCCTCCATCTCCATGAAAAACTTGTAAGCTTGATCCTCTCTCCCCACTTTGCACAAACCATTTATCAGGGCATTATAGGTGATCACATTTGGCAATACACCCTTCTCCTGCATCTCTGAGAAGAACATAAAGGCTAGTTCGAGCCTCCCTTTACCAGCATGCGCATGAATCAACATTGTATATGTCACAACCGTAGGAGACAAACCTCTATTTAGCATCTCATAAAAAACCTCCCTGCCTTCCCTGAGATGGCCACTCTCCAAATGAGCATGAATGATACAAGAATATGTCACGTGATCTGGAACTAGCCCATCTTCAACCATTCTTTGCAACAACCCCAATGCTTCTTCCAAATTTCCCAATTTGCAAAGCCCATCAACCAAAACATTGTAAGTGATCATGTTTGGTGGGAAACCCTTAGCTAGCATTTCTTCCTGCAAACTAAATGCCTTGTTTGCATCACTAAACTTCAGCTCTCCAACTATCCGGGTTGTGTAAGCAAATCTATCTGGCTGCAATCCTTCACGTAGCATTTCATCAAAGAATTCTTTAGACATTACTAGATTTCCCTGCTTCCAAGAGCCATTCACTAAAATAGTGTAAGTGAACACATCTGGGAGAACTCCCTTCTTGATCATCTCTTCCTTGAGTTTTCGAGCATCTTCTAAGTCTCCCAATTTGCAAAGGCCATCTATAAGTGTATTATACGTAACTACAGTAGGAACGAGAACTCCATTTCTTAGTTCTTCAAACAATAGGAAAGCTTCTCTTAAGTTTCCCACTCTACAATAACCATAAATTAAAGTGTTATAAGACACTATATCTGGCTCCAAATTGTTCTTTAACATGTTGGAGAACCATTCCCTAGCCTTGATCATTCTTCCCCACTTGCAGAACCCATCAATAAATGTGTTGTAAGTTTCAACCGTATGAGAGGCACCTCTCTGCACCATCTCACTCCCAAGGGCTAAAGCCTCATCAATTTTGCCCTTCTTAAAGTACCCATGAATCAAAGGATTATACGTCAATGCTGAGACCTTCAACCCCGAGTTCAGCATTTCATTGATCAAACCTTTGGCTTGGTCTACCTCTCCTTTTTTCGACAACCCATTGATCAAAACATTATAAGTCACATCATTGGGGGCACACCCTCTCTCTTGCATCTCCGACAGTAGGTCCAAAGCTTCTTGCACCTCGCCTTCCTTACAGAAAGAGTCTAGCAAGGTGTTGTAAGTAACAATTGTAGGCTGGATATCAAACTCGCCCATTAGCTTGTAAATCTCTCTTGCTTTGCTTCCAAGATTTTCATCTCGAAGAATCCTGAGTATTCTGTTACAATTTTTCACATTTGGGCGTAAACCATGTCCCACCATCTTATCCATAGTTGATAAGCACAGCTCAGTCATGGATCCTTTGGTGTAAACCAACAACAAAGTATCGAGAAGCTTACTTAAAGCCTCCGAACTCAAGTAACCATCCACCAAATCATCCACAATCCCATGCAAATTCACACTAACAACCCTCTGCATCACCCAGTAAGCCGATCGCATAAGATTATTCTCAGCTAGAATCTCAAGAATGACACAGAAAGCAAATTCAGAGTGTTTGAATTCGGGTTGACTCTCTGCCCATCTAAAGAACCGCAATGCGATTCTAGGTCTCCGCCGGATCGATTTGAGGACACGAACGAACAAGTCCGGGTCAAGAATCACAGCTCGGAATCGATCCGAGAGCCAGAAACCCTGCATAAATGCGCATGGGTTGCGGTCAAGGGTCTCAGATATCAGGTTGTCGTAGTCGGTCTCTGAGAAAGCACTGTTTTTGGATGTGCATATATTCAAAGAATAAGCGATGGGGAAGAGAAACCGAACCTTAGGAAGGCTTGCGATTGTTACAGTGGCAAAGGTTCTCGAAGCTCCAAAATAAAAGGCCATTAGCAGCAGCAGAAGAAGAAAATTATAGAGGATCTCAGGGAAGCTTGGTCTTTTCTGTTTTCTCTTAATTCTATTCCTTTACGCCATGAATGGAAAAAGGGAAACTCCCAACAGCTTCTAACCGCGGCCGTTGCAATACATAGTCCTCCATTCAACCGTTCCACCTATCTCAATCTCCCAACTATTCAAAATTCTATCTCTGGTAGATTCCAATAATAGCTTGGCTGGCATCGACCAAAAGCTGCAGAAGAGCAGATACCCAAAATAGGGTTTCCGCCCGTTCTTGACTGGCCAAGACGGCTACGTTCATCGCCTCTGAGCCAGATACCTTATTCCTCCATCTCCGACCTCCGATGACTTGAGACCAAGACTCAAAAGAAGATACTATTTGAACCGGGACACTCGGGCCGAGCCGGGACCATTGTCCAGCTCAACAATCAGGGTTGAATTCCAGCAAAAGCCAGACCAAACTTCTATACTAATTGGACTGTGTATGGACCTATGCTCATACGCCCACCTTTATTTTTTTATCATCTGGACAGCTGATGTGGCTGTCTCTTACCATTGAATACGAAGATCATTGTCTAGATTAGTCGCATACGAAATCTTATGGTCTAATTCAACTATTGACATACATTCACATATGTGTCTATGCATACCTATGATGCTTCAACAACTATTATACATTTTTCATAACCTTAAATTTTTTTTTTTTATTAAACTTTATTTTATCAAGTGACAAAAATTAATAGAGTTGAAACTTGACATACGAACAGGAAACCTATGGATCCTCCCGTTTACGAACTTTGCATTTCATGGTTTGAGGAATCAGAATACAATCATTGATTCTGATCGAATAGGATTGGATCTGCTGAATCTGATTCCCGATTCTCATGTGAAGAAGCAGAGCGAGTACTTAGATCAGATCGAATCAAACAGTGTTGGAAGGAGAATTGTTTTCCTGCCGCAAGAAATCTCAAGTAGCAATTAAAATTCTTGGGACGTATTTTTTGTACCAAATTTACTTAAGAAAAAGAAAAATAAATAAATATCTTTTCTAGCTGAAATCCAAAACTGCAAGCAGACACCCTCCTCCTAAGAGTGTCAACTGTTTTGATATTCGGTATGAGTACAGTTTTGATGCTATTTCTATTTGATATTTTATAATTTTGCCTTTTATAGTTGATAATTCGATACACAACTAGTACAGTTTCAATATTCAATATATTTCGGTTCAATTCCATATATACTAAACAGTTTTCTCTTAATTACACCAAACCAAGAAAAATATTATTTTGTTATATTGAAAATGTATCAAATCTCCTTCAATACCAGATTACCGTAGCACACCTTTAAAATGTCTTAAATATTTAGACCACGTTGAAAGAGGGTCATACATACATTATTTATTCTCAAATTACATTCTAAATGTGAATGCCCCATTTAGTTGCAAAGGGAATTTTAAGAGAGGGGAATTGAAATTTTCAAACTAAAAAAAAAAGTTTGTAATCATTATCTCATGTGATTCAATGTGGTTATATAAGCTAAAGTTTTTTAATCATATTTAGTAATAACATTTTAAATGTAATTTTATTTTACATATTAACAAAGAATTTTATATGCAAAATAAAGTGAAATTTATAACTAAATATAGAATGATTTGAAGTTAATGATACACACATGAAGCAATGATTACATATATTTCTTTTTTTAAGTATAAAAATTTTACTTTCCTTCTCTTTTAACTTCCATTGCAATCAGATATAACCTCCGGGAAAATAACCTAATCCACTGATTACTGAATAAAAAATAAAATAAAAAATTCTTTTCAAAATATTTTGGTTGGGATTCAGATTGTGACACGAATTCATCAGTCCATCAAGAGAATCAAGAATGCTGTGGCACATCAAATTTGACCAACTTCAGAAACCATTCTGGGTCTAACCAATAGCCAAAGTTTTTCTGCTAAAAAAAACAGAATCCTAAGATCATATATTACATCACCCCTTCCCTCCAATCTACAAGTCAAATGTCCGAATTGTCCCTTATTTTTATAATCCATCGCAATGGTTGACGAAGGTATAGAGATTTGCTCAACACCCATGGTGTAGAGACACTCGGTTTCTAAACCAATTTTGACCCTAGAAATGAAAAATTAAAAAATTTTCAGGTTTAGTTTGCAGTTCTCTTGTTAAAAACGGTGTCAATCATGAGGAAAATAGTTGATTTGCCACTCCCAAACGCAACCAGCTTATAAATTGGGAAGGAAATGCTCAATAAAACCATATCTAATTGGGTTGATAGGTCAGAGCAGGAATTGTCACCCCTACTTTTGGCACCTCTTTGACTTCTCCTCATTGAGTTCGCAGACACTTGGGTCATTGGGTGCATGAATCAGTTCAATCTACGTTTACCTTAGAGTGAGTATCTTTGTGGTGGCATCCACAGATTACAAATAGCAACAGGAGCAATCATGGGAATCAAGTTCCAACTCTTTAACTTCATTAAGTTCAACAAAGGAAACTCTTAACTTCATTAAGTTCACTTTTCCCTACTTATAGAGGTGGTGTAAGGTGAAAAATATACATGATAATCTGCTAAATTCCTGTTAGGAAACTCTAACTTCATTAAGTTCAACTTGCGCAACAGCTGCATTGATTGCATCAATGACTTCCATCTTCCCCCTGCTTACGGCTTCATCCATTGGAGTCCTTTCATACCTAGCCATAAACCCAAATGAAAAACATTAAAAAAAATGAGTATTTTATATCTAAATCTTTATCTAAAAGGATAATTTGTAGTTGAAACTCTTGTTTCCAGGTGCGAAAAAACAGACCTGTTTAGCATAGTTACATTGGATCCTGCTAGAATCAAATTCTTAACCACCTGGAAAACCCCATTTGTTCAATAAACTTGTATGATGAATCAAATCGACTGCCATAACCTGGATAGCACCATTACCTCAATATGACCGTTGAGGCAAGCCCAGTGAAGAGCTGTATTTTTCTCCACATTACAAACATTAAGATCCTGCATCATAGATAAGCAACAAAACTTCGGGTTCATTACACTGACTTGAGATGTGTGTGACAACAAATATCAGAAACTTCAATATCGCATCACAGAGGGCTTATCCAAAGACTTCAGTGGACTAGCTCAATCATGCCAAAGCAGAGGAATCTATTAACAACTCTAACTAGGAAATTTCAAAAAAGATACCAGTCAGAATGTTTTTAATGCTTTTTATTCTTAACACATACATCAGATGGTTCAACACAAGTTAAATTTGGTGTATGTACCCTATTCAACTCCTAATATTCTGAACCTAAGATATGTGGCTAATTAGCAGGGCCCTGCCCACCGTATGGTCCTCAGAATCAAGACAGAATGCCCCCTTTTATATGATAATATGATCTCTGTCATTATAAAATAACATTGAATGTATTCATTGGTTGTAGTTACAGGTTGTTTTTGTCCCCACAAACAACAGAACAGTCATTGTAGATTGGCTACATGAATTCTTTTTCAGCTGATCGGTTTATCAATGCACATCTTCCATTATGGCACTTGGGACAAGGTACAGTTAGTGCTTTTTTCCTTTCTTCCATTAAAGCACAAGGCAACAAATCTTCTCTCCACAACCCAACTTTATTTTCGCTTCCACATGCCCTGTCAGAACCTCCTAACTGAACCATATCAACCTGTTCTTAGTATGCCCATGGACCAGAAGCATGTACAGGTTGACAAGTTCACTTGCATGACCACTACAGCAGGTCCAATTTCAGTAGAGAGAACTAGATGGTTATAGCTTACCAATACTAAATGCACTGAGATGGTTACTTATTGTGAACAGCAAAAACTAGGGTAGAATGCTCGAATGACCAAAGAGATCAGTCAAGCCTTTATTTATAATAGAGGAGCATAAAACAAAAAGGTAATGTAGACTAGGATAGGGGTCTAGCCAAGTCTCAACTGCAGGATTTTTTTATCAAAGAACAATCATAACCAACCCAACACCTTGACAAAAATCAGAATAATATAAGACAGTCCAGTAGGCTATCGTGTTCAATATGGCAGTACTAATTAGGTCAATTCAGCAGCAAAACCTTAGGACTAAACCAGGGGCTGAAAAGTAGTTCAATTGGATTTAAAACAACTGTAATCCATGAAACAAAGTCTAACACAACAGCAAGTTCAAACCAGTCCAATTGATCTCAGTTCTGGCTATGGCAGAGCACTAGAAGACAAAAACACGGAGATTTCGAATATCTCACTAATGGCCAGACAGAATCAGCCACAATTTGGGTCGATCCTTAGTTGGACAGGTAGGGAATATCGATCAGAATGATAGCCCAAAGAAAGGACCAGAACTGCTTCAGAGAGCACAGACCGATTGCTACTTTGACAGAGATTTCTGGACAGAATATTAATTATAAAATACCTGGTTTGTAACAGCAGTAACAGCTTGAAAATAGGCTTGAAAGAGAAGAAGAAAACACTTGTAGAACCACCTGGGCTTCTCACCGCAAGGTGTCGACTAGATCATACACCAGCCCCATCGTTCTTGATCAAACACAAGAAGCATCTCAGTAGAGACATTGCAGCAGCAGCAGCAGAGTTTTTTGTTTGCATAAATCGTAGCTCTACCAATGAGAGCACTCCTTTATTTTTAATAATGATGGGGGGTTTACAAAATAGAAACTAAGTTTAGTTTCCAAAACTGAAAGAGGAAACTAAATAAAAAAACAACTCTAGTTTCCAATTCTGAAAATAGAAACTAGAAAAATACAATTACTGAAATTAAAAACTAACTACTGACTGAAATTAGAAACTAATTAATAAAGTAATTCAACCCCATCACAACCCAAACCGTGGGCCAATAAACCAGCCCTGGTCAACCCAATCAGCCACTAGGGTCGACCCTCTTCTTCCTACTTGAGTAGACCTTCATTGCTGCATCAAAAGGAGTAGCCGACTCTCATTAATTAGACTCAATTAGAGGAGGAAAGCCCAAGAATGCCTCTGTGGCACCATAAATTATATATTCCAACACTCCCCCTCAAGTTGGAGCATAGATGTCACTCAGGCCCAAATTGACTAAACAAGGATGAAACAATTTTCCTCCTAATCCCTTAGTGAATACATCAACAAACTGATCACCGGACTTCACAAAAGGAACTAACCCAGCATCTAATTTCTCTTTGATGAAGTGTCTGTCAATTTCCACACGCTTGGTACAATCATGTTGTATTGGGTTGTGGGCAATGCTAATAGCAGCCTTATTATCACAGTAGAGCATCAGGGGGAGAGACGAACAGAAACACCTATATCTTCTAGTAAACTGCCCAACCACAATAACTCGCAAATCCCTTGTGCCATGGCACGAAACTTTGCTTCAACACTAGATCTAGCCACCACATCTGCTTCTTGTTGCACCAAGTAACAAGATTCCCACCCACAAAAGTACAATAACCTGAGATGGACTTTCTATTAGGGGAGTCAACCCAACCAGCATCTGTATAGGCTTAAACTCTGAAGTGGTCATAAAGGGACAAGAGGATGCCTTTTCCTAGAGCTGATTTCAAGTATCGCAAGATATGCAAAAAAGCTTCCGTATGGAAGGAATAAGGATCATGCATAAACTAACTCACCAAACTCTAGCCACAACAATATTAGGTCGTGTATGGGAGAGATTGATCAATTTACACCCTTTGTCAACAGGTTCACCCTCTTTTTCCTTAACCTGCGTACTAGCTTCCATAGGAGTACCAGAAGGATGACAACCCAATAAACCAGTCTCAAACAATAGATTGAGGATGCACTTCCTCTGGGAGAGAAAAATGCCTTTTGAATACCGAGCAACTTCAATCCCAAGAAAGTACCTTAGTTTTCTAAGATCTTTTTTTCAAACTCACGGCCAAGAAAGCCCTTGAGACGACCAATCTCAACACTATCATTTCTTGTCACCACGATGTCATCCACATAGACAATGAGCATGGTGATTATATCACCAAATCTTTTTATGAACAGTGTACGGTCAGCATTGCTGCTTATATCCCACAGAAGTCATTGCCTTGTGAAATCTCCCAAACCATGCTATAGGCGACTACTTTACCCATAGAGAGCACGCTTCACCTTACAGACCTTGCCTTGAGTCCCATCACTAGAGAATCCTGATGGAATATCCATATAGACTATTTCATCGAGCTCTCCATGGAGGAAAGCATTCTTCACATTATGTTGTTGGAGATCCCATCCTAGATTTACAGAATGACAACACACAAGAGCAATACCCTCACGGTTGTTAGTTTGGCAACTATAGGAAACGTCTCCTGGTAGTCGACCCATATGTCTGAGTGAACCCTTTAGCCACAAGCCTTGCTTTGTACCTGCCCATTGTGCCATGTATCTTATGTTTAACCACTAACACCCGCTTACAACCAACTGGTCTTTTCCCAGGAGGAAGAACCACAAGTTCCCATGTAGCATTATTTTCCAGGGCATCCATTTCTTCCACCATTGCTATCTTCCATTTTTAATCTGCAAAAGCTTCCTACCAATTATGGGAAATACGAAAAGAAGAAAGAGAAGACACAAAAGCATGATAGGAGGGAGAAAGGGAATCATAAAAACATGGGATATTGAATATTGGGTACAAGATCTAGTGCCTTCCCAAGAGCTAAAGGTTTCTGAAGAAAAGAAATTATACCTGATGAAGTGTTACGCTCTGGATCTAGGGTTGTTAATAGGAAATGCAGAGGTGTTGTAGTGATGGTGATGGTTTGAAGTTGCGTATTTCTAGTGTAGCCCCCACAATAAACCTGAAGGTTTGAATCATCAATCTGCCTCTGAAATTCACCAATGGTCTTCAAACCTGGAATCATCTCCCCCTGAGGTGGAACAATAGTCTCTGTCACACTTTCCTCCTAAACAGGAGGACTATCAGAGGATGATGTATACACTGGTGGAGCATTATCAGAGGAAAGTGGATAAATTGGTGAAGCAAGTAGGATCAAACTCACACCTTCAATATCAATAATAGAAACGCCTAGTAAGAGAATAGTAGCATTTGTATCCCTTCTGTGTTGGAAAGGAACCCAGAAAGATACATTTAAGGCTCTGGGGTTCCACTTTCCCTGGAGATTGATGATCCCGATCATAATTTGCAGACCTAAATATCCATGGAGGAACCATAAATGATGAAGTCCCTTGAAGAACATCAACAAGAGTCTGGGATTCTAGAACACGTGTGGTAATGTGACTGATCAGGTAAGCAACAGTAAGGACAGCATCACTCCAATACTGAGATGGAACATGTCTGGCAAACATAATGGCTCTAAGAATTTTGAGTAAATGTCGTTTCTTGAGCTTGGCTACCCCATTCTAAGTTGAGGTACCAATTGTTGATAGATTATCTTATAGTCAGCAAGATATTGTTGGAACTGTCACTACGGAAAGTCTTCTTGTGATTCAGGACCCCATAGTGGCAATAACGAATGTGCTAAACTATTAACAGGAGTAGAAACTGCGGTGGTTTAGAAATTGCAGCCTTCAAAATAGGAATTGGCTAATCCAAGGGTATACCATAAAGTTACAAAGGTTGTAACTATGAACCAACCTCCTAAAGCAAAATAAGAATCTTCAGAGTGGCATTGAATTGCGTCTGAATCATCTTATGGAATTGTTGAAAACAACTGAATACTTCACTTTTGTGCTGCATCATATACACCCAGGTAGTTCTAGAGTGGCAATCAATGAAAGTCACAAACCATTGTTGACCAGAAATAGATGTTCGGCGAGCCAAACCCCACACATCAGAGTGAACCAAATGGAAAATAGGACTTCTTTTATTTAAAGGAAAATAACTGGAACGAGTCTGTTTAGCCAATGTACAAGCTTTCAACCCAAAAAAAAAAAAAAAAATCATCCCTAGGACATTGCTTAACCACAGAAATAGAAAGATAAAGTCCTAAGTGGAGGGTGTCTTAAAAGACAATGCCATTGGTGGTGATAAAATGAAACAGGGTGAAGCAGATGAAGCGGCGGAGTGACTGCAGCTGTGGAATGACAACCATCATCAAACAATAGAGACCACCTTGCACCTTACCACATCCAATTGTCTTCCCTGTTACCAGATCCTGAAAAAGATAGTGGGAAGGAAAAAAGGTGACTTTACAGTTCAAGTCCCTCGTAAGACTACTAATGGAGAGCAGGTTAGTGGTAAAATTAGGGATATAAAAAACTAAAGATAAATTAATTGAAGGAGAACATTAAATAGAATCCTTTCTAGACACAAAGAATAGGGAGCCATTTGCTACCCGAACTTTATCTCTGCCAGAAGTGGGAGAATAGTGGTGAAACAAGTTGGAAGAACCAGTCATATGATTAGTGGCACCGGAGTCAATGATCTAGGGACTGGAGACAACCGATGCACAATAACCACCAAACAAAATACTTGAGTGAGCAAAGTTGGAACCTGAAGGAGTGTTGAATTGGTTGGATTCGAAGCAGTATGAAGTAATGGCCTTTAGCATGCGCCAAAAATCCTGGAATTCTTCCTGGGAAAGACCAAAATCAATTGCAAGTGGTGTGTCACCAATCTCAGCCTGATTGGCTTTGGTTTTGGATCTACCAAGACCACACTTTGTCTCAAAATCAGCCGGTTTACCATAGAGTTTCCAACATATGGCCTTGGTATGGTATGGCTTATTGCAGTGTCCACATTTAACAACTTCCTTAGTGATATCTCCAGTGTGAGATGACCCATCTGTAACAAGAGTGGAACAAGTCTGTAGGGATGATTTTTCAGTAGCGAGAGGATGAAACACAGTAGTACGACGGCACTCCTCCATATGAGCCAGCGCAAAAGCTTGTTCCAGGGTAGGGAAGGGAGATCTACTGAGGACTTGGACATGGATCTAATCATAGTCAACGTGCAAACCAGCCAAGAAATCATACACCCTGATTTTGTCCACATGCTTGTGCTAGGCAACAATGTCTGATGCACTGGTAGGTTGATAGTTAGCATAGTGATCAAGCTCATACCACAAACTTTAAAGTTTAGCATAGTATTTAAAGACAGAGATTTCTTTTTAAGTAGTGGTATGAACTCTTTAATAAAGTTCATACACTTGAACATCATTCCTTGTCCATAGGTTTCCTTGGCAACGGACCAAATCTAGGTGGTAGTATCTAACAACAAAAAACCTCTAGTAATTGATTGGTGCATAGAATTGAGCAAAAAAGACATTACCAGATAGTCACTGGTGATCCATTGATTCTGAGGGGAACCCCCTTCAGATGGATTTGCAGACATGCCAGTGATGTGTCCAGTGAGAGCCCTCGTCCAACAATAGTCAAGTAGGTAGATCTGGACTAAATGAGGTAATTAGTTCCTGCCAATTTCACAGTGCTAGCACCAAAGGGCATGCATTCATTGCGACCTTGCCCATCAGGTCCTGAATTTGCAGTAGTCACATCAGACATGATGATAAAGGAGAAATCGACTCAAGTAGGGATAAATCCAAAATCTTCAAAACCAGCCATCAATAAGTGCTAAAACTTGGATCGAGTTGCCCTGTAAGCCTCCAAAATTTAACTGCTTCTGAAAAGTGACTGGTGAGATTAACCAATTAGGGTTTTGGGAGAAAACCCCAAAATTAGAGACAAAGAGAGATCATATACAAAACCTAAGCAGATAGGGCCATAGGCAGAGTCGATCTCCTCTTTAGGGATGAGTAGAGGCTCCTCCAAAAATCAGCTGGATCCGAAAGGGGGAACCCAAAAATTAATGGAGTCGAGGTGTTGGAGAAAAACCCTAATTCTTCGAAAATCGCAGATGGGTAGGATCTTCAATCTTGCAAACAATGATGGATACTTCTAGGTGCAGTACTTGATCTTCAAGAGGAGGAGATTTGATCTTAATAGTAGGAAGAATCAAACTCCAACAAGAGAAGAATAAAAAATCGCAGGGTAGGGAAAGTACTCCAATTAGTCTCCTGCAAGGTTTTAGGGTTTATACCATTAAGGTGAGATAGAGGGCAGAAGTTAGATTCATAAGAATCACCTCATTAGTGTTGTCCAGTGGGGGATTTAGAGAGACAAAAGGAGAGAAGAAGGTGGAGTATGGGTTTGATGAAGGCTTGCGATATAGAGAGGGAAGAGAGGAGGGAGGCTGAAAACCTAGGTTAGAATTTTTGGCTTTGATAACATGTTAACAACAAAAACTAGAGTAGAATGCTTGAATGACCAAAGAGGCAAGTCAAGTCTTTATTTATAATAGAGGAGCATAAAACAAAAACAAGGAAATTACAAATTTGCCACCCTCTTTAGCCGACTCTCATTAATTAGAGTCGGTTAGAGGGGGAAAACCCAGGAATCCCCTGCAGCACCCTAAATTACATATTCCAATATTTATAAAGTCCGTGGAGCTTGACAATGGATCAACTCAACTCATACATAATGTTTTCTGACAAAATCTTTGTCAAGGACAATTTTGGGCAATCAGGGCTTACCATATAGTGGACAGCAGGACCTTAGAAAAACTACCTGCTAGACTACATGTCAACCATAACCCCAATCCACAACCTGGCCCAGTGCAGTCTGCTCGCAATCTTAATTTTATATTTTTTTTTCCCTTGAAATTTAATTCCAAGAAATCTAGACTTGACCAAGGGGCTTAGGCATCAGTAAATATCATCATCAGTTAGAAGTAAGATATGTAGCTGAGCCCACATAGTGTTACGTATCAAGGATACTTTGCAAACTAGTTTATTTACTTATCTTATGTTGTATTTAATTATTTTTTTTCCTTTTTTACCTTTTACCTCCTTAGGGACGTGTATGTAATTTTTCGTTTTATGTTAGTGATTCAATATAGGAGGTAAGAGCTCCTTCTCTCACACATGATTTGCACAAAACTCTTTTCTCCCCTTTCTCTCATCTCCTTCTTCCTTCCTCTCATCTCTTCTCTTCTCTCTTACCTTGATCCTTGCTCTCTTTCAACTTGGTATTAGAGCCAAGGAGGTTTGAGAGTCGACTAAGCACTTCTCTCTCATTCTTTGTGCCTCTCTTGGAACCCCTAGAAAAGGAAAAAAAGGTCCAATAGAGACTATACCATTTAAGAAGATTCAACCAGAAGTCCTAATGGAGTTCTATCATCAGGTTGAAGACACATTGGAAGGAGATTTGGGGGATATGAAGGCCGACTGAAGTTCAAACCAACAACAAAAGTAATTTTCTGGGTTACCGCCAGCGTTTTTTTTTTTTTTTTTTATTTTGTTTTTTGTTTTATTTTTTTTTTTTTATTTTTTTTTTTTTTTTTTTTTTTTTTGTTTTTTTGTTTTTTTTAGTCTAATTCTCTTCTTTTCTCTATCTCTATATTCTATATTCTATTGTGTTTTTTACCAGGCTTGTTGTTTCTTGAGCTAATCTGGGCTGTGAAGTATCTAGTCTGTTATGCTCGCCCGGGTGTGGTGATATGTGGCGATTGTGTGATGCCATGCGAAACTTGCCGGTCTCCAGGGCGGAGACGCCTGTGCAACTGGAATACGAACACGCACGCACCGCCCCGCCGGCCGGGCGCCGCGGGGGGCATCCGGCGGGGGGCGTCGGCCCCGATGTGGCGAGCCCCGACGTTACTCCTATCGAGGGGGAGTGTTAGAGTTTATGTATTTACAGGGAACTTTGGAACAAGTTTATATACTTTGTCTACTATTGTATTTTTAACCCTTACTTCTTACCTTTTACCTCCCCAAGAGGTTGTATGTAAATTGTAATTTTTTCCTTTTATGTTAGAAATTCGAATATAGGTGGGAAGAGTTCTCTCTCTCTCTCTCTTCTCTCTTCTCTACACATATGTTTAGCACAAAACTGCTTTTCTCCTCTTTGCTCTCTCTTCTTCTCTCCTTCCTTCTCATTTCTACCTTAGAGTTTAAAAAAAAAAAAAAAAAAAAAAAAAAAAAAAAAAAGACACTTAGATAACCTACCAAGAATATGGACTCCCAAGAACAGATATGACAAAAGGAAAACATAAATGCCAATTGAAAGGAAATACAAGAAATCTTTACAAGAAGGCTTCCTCACCACTCCATGCTTTATAAGATACTCCACAATATCAATATGTCCATTAGCAGCTGCCATATGAAGTGCTGAAAGCAGAAGATAACGACAAAATTAAACAAGAATCTAAACCATGATATGTTAAACAATACATTATTGTTAATTATAATTACAGGAGAAAAAAATCATATCTTATATCCCAAACATGCTTGCAATTCGTTTGGAGAGAAAGAGAGAGAGAGCAGCAGCAGCACAACAAAGTATTGAAAATCCTAGGCTCAGTGGGAAAAAAAAAACCATTATTTCCATCATCTCATTGCCCATGGTTATTTAAAACAAGAAAATTTCACTTGTATACCACTAAGGATTAATAGCAAATGAGACGGATCATTAGGAAGAAATCAACCACAAGGGACTGAAGCCCAAATAGCAATATTTTGGGAAAGGATCAAGTATCAGTACCTAAAAATAGCTTGCACTGGGATTTTAACCATTAACAGGCCCTAGTGACCCTATCTGCACACCTTCGTATTTTATTTCCATATCATAATAACAGAAATTGTTCAGGGTTGACAAGAATAGGATACAGGATTGCAACTTGGAGTCAATGGTGGAAACCTGGAGTGGCCCTCAACCAGTTTTGGTGATTACAGGTGGCTCAGTTTGCCAACAAAACAATCGAACTCATTCAGGAACTGCTTTGATGAAGCAGGTCCATGAAACTTTCAGAAAATATAAGTGCCTGGGTTGGGAGTTAATACAACATTTTGGTCAGTATTGGGTTGATTCGGTGAACTGGGCCAGGTCTCATAACACAACCACCCACCCCTCCCCTCCCCTCCCCTCCCCTCCCCCTCAAATTTTTTTTTTAGGAAAAAGGTCATTTTAGTGCTGTGATCCAATTTAAGTCCAGATACTTAAAAACCATTACTTTCTTATCATTAGCACTCTAATGTAAATTTCATGATGGAGTTTAAGAAGATCTTCAAAACACCCAATACGTATCAGAGGGTATCATATCGTATCGTAGGGTATCATATTGTATCGTATCGAATCGGAAAATACGCTAAGATATGCTAAAGATCAAGGATTAAAGTATCGATATCGGTTGTTATATTGGTCAGCTAAATTTAAAATACGTATCAAATGATATTTGTTAGAATAGGGGTTAAGTGTGTCGTAGGGGCACATTGGAACCTTCCCCCTCCACAGACCCTATTTAGAGTGGGGCGACTAGATGGGGAGGGCTATACTTGTAATTGGGTTATGTTTTATTGACTTGTACTACTGTTATGATTCTATTTTGCATATTATAAATGAAGGGCTTGTGTGATCAGCCAGATCATTCAAGCATTCTCCCCATTCTTCATGTTAACATTGTATAAAAGCAAGTTTTCTGATCTAGGGTTTTCAGCCACCTTTCATCTCTTCTTCAGAATTGCAAGCCATTCCTCTCTCATCTTCCATCTTCTTCACAAGCCTCCATCTTCTACCACCTTTGCCTTCCTAATCACCTATAGGACAGCACTAACGAGATGATTCATATGAATTTAGCTTCTGTCCTACACATCACATCATTGCGATTTTTTATTCTTCTCTTCTTGAAGTTTGTTTCTTCCTACTTTTAAGAACAAATCTCCACCTATTGAAGATCAAGTACAGCAACCTGGAAGGACTCATCACTATTTGCAAGATTGATCTCTCTTCACCTGTGATTTCCCAAAAATTAGGGTTTTTTCTCCCAAAACCCTACTCCCATCGATTTTGGGTTCCCTCCCTTAGAATCAGTTGAGATTTGGAGGAAACCTTCCTCACCCCTACAAAGGAGTTCAACCAGCCTTGTGGCCCTATCTGCCAAGGTTGTGTGTGTGTGATCCTCTTCTTTGAAGATTTTCCTAAAACCCTAATTAGGCCATCCCTTCAGTTCTTCATCAGAATCATCGGAGTTCTTCACTACTCTTACTGGGCAGTTCAATCCAAGTATTGGCCTTTTCTGACGGGTGGTTTTGAAGATATCTTTTGTTGACTTCTCCCTATTATCATCATGTCTGGGGTAACTATTGTATCTACTGGAATCTCAGACTCTGATGGGCGAGGTCACTATGGATATATTCCTTTTGGTGCTTGCTCTGTGAAAATGGATAGAACAAATTACCTCATCTAGTCCAGAGCCACTTATCTTACGATTGTTGGCAGAGATCTCACTCGACATATCACAAGCAAATCAAAGAAACCCTTTGAGGAGAGTACTCCTCAGGACAAATAGATCACCAATGACTCTCTGGAAATGGCTATTCTGATTAACTCTACATAACTATCTCTAGAGGATTCTAGTTGTTAGAAACTACTTCTCATATTTGAGCTGCTGCCAAAGAAACCTATGGACAAAATAGGGAATGATACTCAGGTGTTTGATCTTCGCAAGAAAGTGCGTACTACTACTCAACAGGACCTTTCTGTGTCCAAGTATCATGCGGAACTTCGAACTCTGTGGTATGAGCTTGATCACTTTGTAGACTATCATTCATCCAGTGCTAAAGATATTGCTCCTTATGCAAAACATGTGGACAAAAATAGGGTGTATGATTTCTTGGTTGGTTTGAATGTTAGTATGATCAGATTTGTGTCCAGGTACTTAGCAGATCACCCTTCCATACTCTTGAATAGTCCTTTTCCATGGTTCATTTGGAGAAGTGTCATAACTCTAGGCTTCACACTCCCTCTACTGAGAAATTAGCCCTACAGACTAGTTCAACTACTTCTGAGGGATCTGCCCATACCAATGACACTAGCAAGGAAATGGTGAAATGTGAACACCGCAACAAACCATTCCATACCATAGCCACATCTTTGAAACTTCATGGGAAACCAGCTGATTTGGAAGCTAAACGTGCTTGTGGTAAATCCGAGAACAAGGCCCATCAAGCTGAATTTGTTGACAAACCTTCTGCAACTGATACTGGCCTATCCCAGGAGGTACTCCAGGCTTTCAGGCGTATGCTCCAGGCTTCCAATTCATCAACACCTGCGAATTCTCTAGTTCCTTCAAGTTCCAACTTTGCTCATTAGTTATCTTGTTTAGTGGTCATTGTGCATCGGTAGTCTCTAGTCCTTGGATCATTGATTCCGGTGTCACTGATCATATGACTGGTTCTTCCAACCTTTTCCACCAGTATTCACCCACCTCAGACAGAGATAAGTCCCTGGAAAGGAATCTATTCAGTGTTCTACTTCTCTCACTTTAAATTCAGTTTTACAAATCCCTAATTTTACTACTAATCTGCTATCTATTAGTAGCCTTACAAGGGACTCGAATTATAAAGTAACCTTTTTTTCTTTCCCACTGCGTTTTCTAGGATCTAGCAATAAGGAAGGCGATTGGATGTGGAAAGGTGCAAGGGGGTCTCTATTTGCTTTATGGTTCAAGATCTCGACGAGATCTCAACAGCGAGATCACACTGAGATCTCGTTTTTTTAGATTAGCGAGATGAGATCACAGGTGAGATTGAAAAACGACAAGATCTCGCCGAGATCTCGCCAAATCTCTTTAAATCTCACCAAATCTCGCCAAAATCTTGCCAAAACTAGCCAGATCTTGCCAAGATCTCGCCTCTCTACTTTTTTGAAGAAAAAACACTTAGGGGCAAGAATTTTGATGCTTTTGCTTGAGGATCTCCATTCCTACACTCATTGAAGCTTAAAGAGTAGAGAATATTACCTCCCCATCCACATTTGGAGTTACTTTTCTTCTCAAGAACCATTTTAAATAAAAAAAAAATCTTCTCAAACCCATCTTTTCATCGAAACATCATCAGTAGCCTATCTTATGTCATTTCAAATTTTCAAATGTATGTTAATGTGACTCATCAGTCATCAATGTTAATTTTTAATCAATTAAGTAATTATCTATGATGTCTTTTAAATTCTTAAGATTATGGTGTGTCATGTGTTGGTTGTGGAATGTGGAATGTCGCATATGGAATGTGGATTGTGGATTGTGGATTGTGGATTGTGGATTGTGGATTGTGGATTGTGGATTGTGGATTGTGGAATAGAGCATACTAGCCTAGGGTCCGAAGAGCCGGAGACTACTTACGTAGGGTACGAAGTCAAAGTACCATTTTAAGTTTGATTTTTAAAAAACTGATGTTTCTATTGTGTTTAGAAGTCCTAAGATAGGGTAAATACCTAGTTTCAGGGACTACAAAGACCATATGACCACCAAGACCAACAACCGAGTCAACTGCGAAAAAAAACATGATCTCGACGAGAGCATGCGAGATCTCTCTTTTTTGGATTAGCGAGATGGGGGGCGAGAGCGAGATCTTAAACCATGATTTGCTTGATGATGGTTGTCTTCCTACAACTATGGTCGCTACTACTCCTCATCAGCTACACTCTGTCTCCTTTGATCTACAACAATGGCATTGTCGTTTAGGACATCCTCCTCTTGGAACACTATCTCTTTTATTTCTGCAATTAGTTAAACAATGTAACAGAGATGATTTTTTTTGTGAAGTTTGCATTCTGGCTAAACAAACTCGTTCTAGTTATTTCCATTAAATAAAAGTTCTGAACTTTTCCATTTGGTTCACTCTGATGTGTGGGGCCTATCTCGTCGGACGTCTATCTCTGGTAAACATTGGTTTGTGTCTCTTATTGATTGTCACTCTCGCACAACGTGGGTGTATATGATGCAACACAAAAGTGAGGTGTTCAATTGTTTTCAACGCTTCCACAAGAGGATCTAGACTCAGTTCAATGCTACTCTGAAAATTCTTCATAGTGATAATGGAACTGAATACATGGAGGGTCAGTTCCAGAGGTACCTTTCAGAACATGGGATCCTTCATTAACCAGCTGCATTGGCACTCCTACCAGAATGGGGTCGCCAAACGCAAGAATTAACACTTATTGGACATTGCTCGCGCAATGATGTTTGCCAGACAGGTTCCCTCTCAGTATTGGAGTGATGTTATTCCTGACTACTGCCTATTTGATCAACCACATGCCTACTAGTGTTTTTTATTCTCGTACTCCTGTTGTCGTTCTTTATGGGGATAACTCTTTTCTGGTTCCTCCGAAGACTTTTGAGTGTGCTTGTTGTGCTGGGGATCACCACTCACCCAGAAAATTGGAACCTCGTAACATTAAATGAATCTTTCTGGGTTATTCTCCTACTTAGAAAGGATACAAGTGTTACCATCCTCCTACTAGGCATACCATAGTCATTATAGATGTTATGTTTCATGAATACGAGGGCTATTATTCATCGCCATCTCTTCAGGGGGAGTCCAGTATTGACAATAAAGAGCTAACTCTGAACTACTTGCTCCACCTCCAGTGTATCCACTGTCTCCGACAAAGAGTAAGGGGACAGAGACTACCGATGATCCAGCTCAGGGGGAGATTGAGACTACTATTCCTACCTAGCAAGAGTTTACTCCCGTGCAGCATACTATTGGTGAATTTCAGAGACATTAATAATTCAACTCTTCAAGTCTATCGTAGGGGTCACACCAGAAATACGCAATGTGAGACCACTACAACCACTATAGCACCTTTACTCATCCCCTCGCCAACCCTGGATCCAGAGCCAACTGATCCTATTGTAACAAGTATAATTTCTTCTTCTAACTAACCTACTACTATTAGAAAAGGCATTAGAACTTGCATTCAACACCCCATATCCCATGTTGTTTTATATGATTCCCTTTCTCCCTCCTATCGTGCTTTTGTCTTCTCTTTCTTTTGTTTGTGTTCCCCAGAATTAGCAAGAAGCTCTTGCAGATGGAAAATGGAAGGCCGCAGTTGTGGATGAAATGGATGCCCTAAAAGACAATGCTACATGGGATCTTGTGACTCTTCCTAATGGGAAAAACCAGTCGGTTGTAAGTGGGTGTTTGTATTGAAATAGAAGATAAATGGATCTGCAAACAGATAAAAGACGAGACTTATGGCCAAAGGATTCACCCAAACATATGACATTGACTACCAAGAGACGTTTGCACCAGTTGCCAAATTGACCTCTGTGCGAGTGTTGCTCTTTTGTGCTATGAACCTAGGATGGGATCTCAAACAACTTGCTGTCAAGATTGCTTTACTTCATGGAGAGCTAAATGAAGAAGTATATATGGATATTCCACCAGGTTTCTCCAGTAAGGGAATTCAGGCAAGGAATATAAATTGAAGAGTGCTCTCTGTGGTTTAAAGCATTCACCTAGAGCATAGTTCGAGAGATTTCACAAGACAATGACATCTACCGGGTATAAGCAAAGTAATGCTAACCACACATTATACATAAAGAGTTCCGGTGATAAAATTACTATTCTCATTGTCTATGTGGATGACAGGGAATGACAGTGCTAAGATTGATAGCATTAAGGACATTCTTGGTCGGGAGTATGAAATAAAGCATCTTAGGAAACCAAAGTACTTTCTTAGGATCCTAGAGGAAGTACATTCATGATTTATTGTCAGAGACTAGTTTACTGGGTTGTCGTCAAGTATCAGTGCATATCGTACTATATCATTACCAATACGATACTACCGTTACGCTACATGGAAATTTTAAAATCCTTTTGTATCGATATTTATCATACCAATACGCCACCGAACACACCGCATCGATACGTATCGATACTCTATGGAAAATTAAAAATCGAGGTGTAATGCACATTTTGGTATGTATCAGTCCATACACACCGATACGGTGCAATACGGTCATATAATGGCAAAGATGGGTCATTTTTTAGAAAACACGATTTTTTTATGAAAGTTTTTGTTCCAAAGTTACTGTCAGCCATTTTTCTCTCTAACTAAAGTGGAAATCAAGGTTAGGAACAAGGATTTTACACCCATAAACAACTACAAACCTTGGATTCTCAGTACAATCCTCTCAATTTAGTGTTTATGCATAATACATTTTATATATAGCCTTTTTAACTATTTTTTAATGCAAAATTATATAAAAAATATTTTCTATCCATTTTTGTATCTTTAGCGTATCTTAGCGTATCTCTGATACGTATCTTAATTTTTGGCCGACCGATACGGCAAGATACTTTATTCCTTGGTTGTCGTCCTTTTGATACACCTATGGAAGCTAGTACACAACTCAAGGAAAAAGATGGTGAATTTGTTGACAAAGGGCATTTATCTCTCCAATACTCGGCCTGATATTGATGTGGTTGTCAGTTTGGGGAGTTAGTTTACGTATGATTTCCCTATTCCTCCCATATGGAAGCAGCTCTATATTTCCTGAGGTACTTGAAGACTGTTCTAGGAAAAGGGATTCTTTTATCTCCTTATAATCATCTCAGAGTTGAAGCCTATACAAATGCTGATTAGGTTGGATCTCCTGACAGAAAGTCCAACTCAGTTTATTGTATCTTCGTGAGTGGGAATCTTGTCACATGGCATAGTATAATGTAGAATGTGGTAGTTAGATCTAGTGCTGAAGCAGAGTGTCGTGCTATGGCACAAAGGATTTGTGAGTTGTGATCATGCACTCTTAGATGATATTGATGTGTTTGTTCGTCTTCCTATGATGCTCTACTGTGATAACAAGGCTGCTATCAGTATTGCCCATAATCCAGTACAACATGGCCGTACCAAACATGTGGAGATTGACAGATACTTCATCAAAGAGGAGTTGGACGCTGGTTTGATTTGTGTTTCATTTGTGAAGTCTGAAGATCAGTTAGCTGATGTATTTACTAAGGGTTTAGTTGGGAAGATGTTTCCTTCGTATTTAGTCAAGTTGGGCATGTGTGATATATAAACGCCAACTTGAGAGTGAGTGTTAGAATAAAGGTTAAATGTGCCACAAGGGCGCATTGGGACTTCCCCCCCTCCACCGACCCTATTTAGAGTGGGGTGGTTGGATGGGGGATATACTTATAATTGAGTTATGTTTTTTCACTTGGACTCTTGTTGTGACTCTATTTTGCATATTATTAATAAAGGGCTTGTGTGATTAGTTAGATCACTCAAGCACTCTCCCCATTCTTCTTGTTAATAGTGTCGTATCAATATCGGAGATACTTTAAACCATAATCAAAACCCACTTGGAATAAGATTATAGTAAGTTGGAAACTAAAGGTTGCAAGAGAACAAAAGGAGAAGGAAGAAGATGAGAGGAGGAAGATGAAGAAGAAGATGAAGAGGAGAAGGAGAAAAGAAAGAGTTGGCAGTAGAAAGATTTGGGAGAGAATGGGCTTCTCACCCCTATATTAATTCACTTACCCAATAATGAAAGGGGAATTACACGCCTACCCATCATACTACCATAAGGCAACTAATAGAGGTAGAAACAACCTAGTTAACAAATTCAGATTCGGGAATTATTCG